>NC_081858.1:3349013-3636513 GCF_963259705.1 Myotis daubentonii | reverse complement strand
CAGCCCACAGCACAGCAGGCTCAGCACCGTCTCTGCGAACCCACATCGGACCAGCTCAACCGGAGCACCTCCCTGGCCGGCCCTGGGGAAGGGCGTTTGGTCGGTGGCTTCATGAGCCTCCAGGCATTTCCAGGTTCTCTCCAGGGAATGTATCCCCAGTGGCAGACGCATAACCCATAAATCCATGCGGTCCCCACCGCCCTGGGGGCAGGTGTAGTTAACGGAAGAGGAAATGAGGCTGCGGATGAATGGTCTGCTGACGTCACACCTCAGGGCAGGGAACGGAGCTGCAGGGATGAGGTCAGCTGACTGGCACCTCTGAGCGAGGGCCCAGCAGCGGGGGGGGGGGGGGGGGGGGGGGAGGGGGGGGCGGCGGCGGGAATGGGTGGTGAGGGAGGGAGAGACGTGTGCCCGGCCCTCCGCGTTGGGGGGGATTCTGTGCTGCTGTGAAATCAGGGACATGAACCCTGAACACACACCCCCTTTCCACCTGCGAGAATCACGCGATATTCACTGAGAGAAGAAAGCCCGCTTAGGAGCGCGTGTGGGCGGACTCTCTCCGCAGCTAGGGGAGTGGGTTCTGGGGGGGGGAGTGGGTTCTGGGGGCAGAGTGGGTTCTGGGGGAGTGGGTTCTGGGTGGCGGGGGGGAGGGGAGTGGGTTCTGGGGGGCGGGGAGGCTGCTGGCACAAGGGTTTCCAGAGGCCCCGGGAGGATGAGACGTGGTAGATCCCCGCAGCCAGGCGCCCGGACCCCTAACGCCCAGGCCAGCCCCGCCCAGTGCACCTGTGAGCAGCCCACACCAGCAAACTGGTCCCAGCAGGAGCGTCCTCGAGCCCTAGAGAGGAGCCACGGAGCCCCGGGCGGGTGGGGACAGGCGGTCCGCGTGCTGCGTGTGTGCACGTGTGTGCGTGTGCATGTGTGTGTGCGTGTGTGCGTGTGCCTGTGCTCACGTGTGAATGTATATATGTGTGTGTGTGTGCATGTGCGCGCGTGTGTGTGTGTCTGAGCCCCTCGCGCCCATCAGCCCACAGCTGCCCGCCGCTTCCCACCGGTCCTGCCGGGCCCTCTCTGTAAGCCACCCCCGGCCTTGGTGGGTGAAACCAGGACGCCCGTTGCCCACTGAGGCTGCTGCGGGTTACCCCGCGCCTTTCCCGCCGCCGGAGCCCCAGGGCTGGCAGCTTGGTCCTGTCCCCTCCGCGTGCGGGGAGCAGCCTGGTCTCGCCCACAGGACCCGGGTTTCCGGGCAGGGTTACCAGAGGGAGCCGGCGGAGGCGACCCATGGCGGGCGCGGGCGGAGGGGGGAAGGCGTGGTGAGCCCTTCGGGCTGCTGCTAGGCTGCTGGCCCTTAGCTGTGCTCCCCGTCCCGCCTGAGAACTCAGCGGCTTTTTGAGCGTCTTTGACGCGGTCTTCTTTTTTTTAAAAAAGTAATTTATTATTTTTTAAATCCTCACCTGAGGATTTTCCCCCCACCCCCATTTTTAGAGAGAAATGGAAGGGAAGCAGTGAAGGAGGGAGGGAGGGAGGGAGGGAGGGAGGGAGGGAGGGAGGGAGGGAGGGAGAGATACTGATTGGTTGCCTCCTGCAGGGCCCTGACCAGGGCCAGAGATCAAACCTGCAACCCAGGTATGTGCCCTTGACCAGGAATCGAACCCGTGACCCTTCAGTGTGAGGGTCCTATGCTCTAACCACTGAGCCACCGGCCAGGTCTACTTGTTTTATCGCACAGAGAGGTTAGGTAACTTGCCCAGGTCTCCCAGCCAGGAAGTGGTGGGGCGGGGCTGCCTGCTGTCCCAGTGGGTGGGTGGAGCGGACATGGGTGATGACAGGAACACGGTGAGTGTCTGAAACTGAGCTGCCCCGGGCACCCGACCCCGAGGCGGTGGTCTGGGGTGATGCCAGGTGGGGGTGCAGCCCTCCCTAGGACAGGAGGAGCACAGCGAGAGCAATCACTGCCCTGGCCAAGCCCTCCGAGCGGGGCTCCACGGTGGTGATGGCCGGGAATAAAGACTCCCCACCACTCCCTGGTCCCATGCCAGGCCTCCTATGGCTCCCGTGATGCCAAGTGCCTCAAGAGACGTTCACAGCTCTGTGGGCCAACCTGACCCTCTCCCTGTCCTGCCCTGCCTCGGCTCACGGCTTCCAGACAGTGTGGGAACTCCCTCTCGCTGCCGCCTCCCTTGTCTGTGTCCCTGTCATTCTGTGGGAACTTGGGGGTAAACACATGGGCCAGTCTGCCCTGGCACCAAGATCCAGCACCCGCACTGGCCTGCCTGGCAGTGACGCCAACCCCAGGGTCAGAGGCAGGGCTAGACCAGGGGTTTGAGCCACGATCTGACCTGAGGCTTTGCAGGTCCAAGAGGAAGGTGGTTGTGTGGGTCCGAGAGGGAGGTGGTGCAGGTCATAGAGGGAGGTTCTACAGGTCATAGAGGGAGGTTCTAAAGGTCAGAGAGGGAGGTTCTACAGGTCCAAGAGGGAGGTTCTACAGGTCAGAGAGGGAGGTTCTACAGGTCAGAGAGGGAGGTTGTGCAGGTCAGAGAGGGAGGTTCTAAAGGTCAGAGAGGGAGGTTCTACAGGTCAGAGAGGGAGGTTCTACAGGTCAGAGAGGGAGGTTCTAAAGGTCAGAGAGGGAGATTTAAAGGTCAGAGAGGGAGGTTGTGCAGGTCAGAGAGGGAGGTTCTACAGGTCAGAGAGGGAGGTTCTACAGGTCAGAGAGGGAGGTTCTAAAGGTCAGAGAGGGAGGTTTAAAGGTCAGAGAGGGAGGTTGTGCAGGTCAGAGAGGGAGGTTCTACAGGTCAGAGAGGGAGGTTCTACAGGTCCAAGAGGGAGGTTCTAAAGGTCAGAGAGGGAGGTTTAAAGGTCAGAGAGGGAGGTTGTGCAGGTCAGAGAGGGAGGTTCTACAGGTCAGAGAGGGAGGTTCTACAGGTCCGAGAGGGAGGTTCTACAGCTCAGAGAGGGAGGTTGTGCAGGTCAGAGAGGGAGGTTCTAAAGGTCAGAGAGGGAGGTTGTGCAGGTCAGAGAGGGAGGTTCTACAGGTCAGAGAGGGAGGTTATACAGGTCCGAGAGGGAGGTTCTACAGGTCAGAGAGGGAGGTTGTGCAGGTCAGAGAGGGAGGTTCTAAAGGTCAGAGAGGGAGGTTGTGCAGGTCAGAGAGGGAGGTTCTAAAGGTCAGAGAGGGAGGTTTAAAGGTCAGAGAGGGAGGTTGTGCAGGTCAGAGAGGGAGGTTCTACAGGTCAGAGAGGGAGGTTCTACAGGTCAGAGAGGGAGGTTCTACAGGTCCAAGAGGGAGGTTCTAAAGGTCAGAGAGGGAGGTTTAAAGGTCAGAGAGGGAGGTTGTGCAGGTCAGAGAGGGAGGTTCTACAGGTCAGAGAGGGAGGTTGTGCAGGTCAGAGAGGGAGGTTCTAAAGGTCAGAGAGGGAGGTTTAAAGGTCAGAGAGGGAGGTTCTAAAGGTCAGAGAGGGAGGTTCTAAAGGTCAGAGAGGGAGGTTCTAAAGGTCAGAGAGGGAGGTTTAAAGGTCAGAGAGGGAGGTTGTGCAGGTCAGAGAGGGAGGTTCTACAGGTCAGAGAGGGAGGTTCTAAAGGTCAGAGAGGGAGGTTTAAAGGTCAGAGAGGGAGGTTGTGCAGGTCAGAGAGGGAGGTTCTACAGGTCAGAGAGGGAGGTTGTGCAGGTCAGAGAGGGAGGTTCTACAGGTCAGAGAGGGAGGTTCTACAGGTCAGAGAGGGAGGTTGTGCAGGTCAGAGAGGGAGGTTCTAAAGGTCAGAGAGGGAGGTTCTACAGGTCAGAGAGGGAGGTTCTAAAGGTCATAGAGGGAGGTTGTGCAGGTCAGAGAGGGAGGTTCTAAACGTCAGAGAGGGAGGTTCTAAAGGTCAGAGAGGGAGGTTCTACAGGTCAGAGAGGGAGGTTCTACAGGTCAGAGAGGGAGGTTCTAAAGGTCAGAGAGGGAGGTTCTACAGGTCAGAGAGGGAGGTTGTGCATGTCAGAGAGGGAGGTTCTAAAGGTCAGAGAGGGAGGTTCTACAGGTCAGAGAGGGAGGTTCTAAAGGTCAGAGAGGGAGGTTCTAAAGGTCAGAGAGGGAGGTTGTGCAGGTCAGAGAGGGAGGTTGTGCATGTCAGAGAGGGAGGTTCTAAAGGTCAGAGAGGGAGGTTCTACAGGTCAGAGAGGGAGGTTCTAAAGGTCAGAGAGGGAGGTTTAAAGGTCAGAGAGGGAGGCTGCCAGAGGCCAGTTCCAGCATGTCGGCAGGGTTGAATCATCTGGAGATGGCTGAGGGCATTCCCCCAAACCTGAAATGGATGCATAAGTTGATTGCTGGCTGCCAGACAGATCAGGGCATTTCAATCTGCATGTTACTGCCTCCTGCTGGCCAAGCACCTGAACAGCCGTAGGCAGATTCACCAGTCTGACAATGCTTCTGCACACAAACCCTGCCTTTGGAGTGTGTATCTGCCTTCCTTCGACAAATCCTATCTAATAAAGAGTAATATGCAAATTGACCATCACTCTAACACACAGGACGGCCGCCTCCATGTGGACACAAGATGGCCACCACAACATGGCCAGCAGGGGAGGGCAGTTGGTTGGGGGGGGGGGCGGGGAGACCAGGCCAGCAGGGGAGGGCAGTTGGGGGGGGACCCTGGCCTGCAGGGGAGGACAGTTAGGGGTGACCAGGCTGGCAAGTGATGGCAGTTAGGGGCGACCAGGCTGGCAAGGGAGGGCAGTTAGGTGTGACCGGGCTGGCAGGGTAGGCAGTTAGGGGTGACCAGGCCTGCAGGGGAGGACAGTTAGGGGCAACCAGGCTGGCAGGGGAGGGCAGTTGGGGGGAAACCAGGCCTGCAGGGGAGGGCAGTTAGGGGCGACCAGGCTGGCAGGGGAAGGCAGTTGGAGGCAACCAGGCCTGCAGGGGAGGACAGTTAGGGGCACCCAGGCTGGCAGGGGAGGGCAGTTATGAGCAATCGTGCTGGAAGGGGAGCAGTTAGGTATCAATCAGGGTGGCAGGGGAGTGGTTAGGGGGTGATCAGGCTGGCAGGCAGAGGCAGTTAGGGGCAATCAGGCAGGCAGGCAGGCAGGCGAGCGGTTGGGAGCCAGCAGTCCTGGATTGTGAGAGGGATGTCAACTCCCTGTTTAGGCTCAATCCCACTAGGATCAGGCCTAAATGGGCAGTTGGAAATCCCTCGAGGGGTCCCAGATTGGAGAGGGTGCAGGCTGGATTGAAGGACACCCCCCCCACACACAAATTTTGTGCACCAGGCCTCTAGTCTATATAATAAAAGGCTAATATACAAATCGACTGAAAGGCAGAACAACTGGTCACTATGATGAGTACTGACCACCAGGGGGCAAATGCTCAATGCAGGAGCTGCCCCCTGGTGGTCAGTGCACTCCCATAGGGGGAGTTCAGCTCAGCCAAAAGCCTGGCTCACAGCTGCTGAGCAGCAGCAGTGGCAGGAGCCTCTCCTGCCTCCGCGGCAGCGCTAAGGATGTCCGATTGCTGGCTTAGGCCTGCTCCCCTGGCTGAAGCTGGCAGTCAGACACCCCTGAGGGCTCCCAGACTGCGAGAGGGCGCAGGCCAGGCTGAGGACACCCCTCCCTCAGTGCACAAATTTCGTGCACTGGGCCTCTAGTTGTGTTAATAAATAGCAAGGGGTCCTGAGACAAGGAGAACTTGGTTTCTGTAGCCAAGCTCCTCTGGCCCCCAAATGCCTTCCAAAATTATGTTTCATCTCTGGACTCTTGATTAATTTATACACAGCACTTCTCCAGATTCCTGAACCCTTTAGATGCTGAATTAAGACCACCGGCAGGAGGTGGTTGGGCAGGTCAGAGACGGAGGTTGTGAAGGTCAGAGACAGAGGTTGTGCGGGTCAGAGAGAGGTTGTGCGGGTCAGAGAGGGAGGTTGTGCGGGTCATACACAGGCCTTGTGACCATCACAGCCTCATGTAGGGGTGTGGTGGGACAGGAACTGGAGGAGAGGGAAATGAAACACAAGATGCTTGAGTCAGGCTGGGATGGGTGGAGGGAGAGCCGACAGTATCTTCCTAGAGAGAGGGCTTCATTTCCTGTGGGTAATGAGGGAGGTAGTGCAGGTGCCAATGTGGAGAGGAATCAGTGTTCAGTTCTCGGCCTGGGGATGAGCACCCGCCCTGGCAGCTGCCCGGGAAGTGACTCATTTGAAGCAAAGGTGATGCTGAAAATGGGTGTGAAGGTGACCCTGGTGCTTCCCTCCTCTGAGTTCTGGGCCGGTGGGAGGGCTGATGGCCGGGCTCAGCCAGCTCCAGCCGCACAAAGACACAGACAGCAGGTTGGGGCAGGGGAGCAGGGCCTCCTCTGTGCCCCTCCTGGGCCAGCAGCCCTCAGGCCTGGACACCAGTCCTGTCCACATGCCTTTTTGCCCGAGTCCGGGGTGACCCCAGCAAACACCCCGCAGCTGCTATGCTCCGTAGGGCTCCATGACGCCTGGGAGGGCGGTGAACAAAGCGGGCACCCCTGGGCCCCACCTGCCGGTGCCTCCCACCCCGCCCTGTCCCCGCTCATGGGCAGGGCTCAAGGAGGACCTCCTGGGGATGCTTCTCACAGCGCCCGCGCTCCCCCAGGAGAACACGGCTGCCTCTCCTGGTTCCCTTTTTAAATAAGTTGTTATTCATTTTAGTCCCCCATCACTAGTGCCCTAGGCCCCTAGCCCCCTAGGGCCTTAGGCCCCTGACCCTGAGCCATTAGCTGATTGGATCAGATTTATTAAATCAGTTTATTGGGTTAGCAGATTAATTCATATAATTGGATTAGAGTGCTTAAGTCAGCTGCTTGCATTATTTTACTTAATCGGTTCAATTAGGCTTGCTTTAGTGTGTTGGTTGGATTAGGTTGATCAGATCAATTTGTAGAATTAGGTTGCTACATCATTAGAGTGGATTTGGTAGATTGAATCAGTGTATTCTAGTAGGCAGATTAAAACAGTAGATCATATTAGGTAGAACAAATCAGTAGATCGAAAAAGCCAAATTAGATTAAGTAGATTAAATCAGTATTATCTTAGGTAAAATAAATCAGTGTTAGATTTGATTATTTATATTTGATAAGTATATTAGATTATGTAGCTTAAATCGGTAGATTCTATTAGATAGATTAGATTAGGCGGTTTAAATCAGTACATTAGATTCGGTATTTTAGATCAGATGGTTAAATCAGTGGATTAGATTAAGTAGATTGAATCAACAGATTAGATTGGTTTAGATTACCAGGGCGCTGTTCTCAGAATATCCACAAGAGGGCACTACAGAGAAGAAGATTTATAATGGCAGCGGGGTAAGCGGAAGGGACACAGATTCCCTCCCAGGACCAAACTGGAATTATAACTAAAACTAAAAATAAATTTTAAAAGTCTGGAATAATCAACTGAAGACTAGCTGGAGAGAAGGATCGAAAATGGAGACGGCATAGGGACTGGTAGAAAGGGCAGAGCCAGGAGGGGCTGGCCTGACTCCCAGCACAGCAGCCGAAGTTCTGGAGAAATCTCTCAGGTGTGTGTGTGGGGGGGGGTGGGGGGGTGTCACTGAGGACTCTAGGGTCTCATCCCCGAGCTACCCCTCTTCCCGGCAGAGAGCACCAGAGCTGAGACAATGTCCACAGAACAGCTGGCTGTGAAAAGCAGCAGGGTTGCTCCCCGCTAGGGAGAGGGGGCTGGAAGTGCAGGCACCCTCTTAAAGGGCCAGTGCACAAAATTTAGCGTGCAGCCACACCTTGGGCTCTGGCACAGGGAGGGCAGCGTGGACTGGAACCCCCCCCCCCCCCACTACACACACACACACACACACCTGTGCATGGTTGCCGGAGGCTACTCAAGACTGAATCCAATCAGTCTGCAGGCAGAGATGGGTTTCTGGAGGCTTTGAGCCTTTGCCAGAACTAAGTACGCAAAAACAGCCTTTGACACTGCCCTGCATTAGAGGTTGGGAGGCATAGCACAGGTAACTAGTACATCAACTAATCCCTTACCAGGGTGTTGTTCTCAGAATGTCCACAAGACGGAGCAATTGCAAATCCTCCCCTACCCTTAGAATGTTCACAAAGGATCCCTTACTAGGGGGAGGGTGCTGTTCTCAGAAAGGCCACAAGAGGGCACTATTGGTACTCCCCTTTACTAATTATGCTTAATAATTACGACCCGCGGGCCGAATCCGGCCGGTTTGAAATGAATAAAACTATTGGAAAAAAAAGACCATACCCTTTTATGTAATGATGTTTACTTTGAATTTATATTAGTTCACACAAACACTCCATCCATGCTTTTGTTCCGGCCCTCCGGTCCAGTTTAAGAACCCATTGTGGCCCTCAAGTCAAAAAGTTTGCCCACCCCATAACAGCTAAGTCATGGTTTTGAATTTTTGCTGAGTCCTGGTTCCGAGTTTTTGCTGAGTGGTGCTGGTGTCATGCCAGCGGGCTTTCCTGAGTCATCCATTTCCTCTAACCCCTCGCTTCACTCCAGAATCTCTCCATTTTCTGTGATCTCTTGCTTCTTTCCGGAATCTGTTTTTTCTGATTTCCTGTTTCTCTCATAAATCTCTCTTTTCTCTGATCTCTCACTTCTTTCCTTATTCTCCCCATTATCTCTGAACTCGTGCTTCTCTCCCGAATCTCTCTGTTTCCTCTGAAATCACACTTCCCCCACGAATCTCTCCATTTTCACTGAACTCTGGCTTCTTATCACTTTTCTCCAGAATTTCTCCATTTTCTCTGATGAATCACTTTGATCCTAAATCTGTTTTCTCTGATCTCCAGCTTCTTGCCTCATTGTCTCCATTTTCCCTGACAGCTCACTTATCTCCTCATTCTCTTTGTTTTCTGTGATCGCTGGCTTCTTTCCTGAACCTCTCCATTTACTCTGATCACTCATTTGTCTCCTTATTCTCTCCATTTTCTCTGAACTCTCACTTCTCTACAAAATGTTACCATTTCCTCGCATCTCTCACTTCCTTCCGTAATCTCTCTGTTTTCTGTGACCTTTTGCTTGTCTCCTGAATTTCTGTTCTCTCTGATCTGGGGCTTTTCTCCTGGAGTTTAACCTCTGACCTTTATCATGTGAACTTTGATCTCCTATCCTAGACTTCTAGCCTCTGATCCTTGACCTCTGAACTTCTATCTCTGGCCTTTGACTTTTGACCCCTGACCTTTGACTTTAAGCTACTATCATCGGCCTTGAAATTTGAGCTCTGGCCCTTGATCCTTAACACCAAGCCATGATGTCTGACCATTAACCTTCCTTCATTGAGCTGGAATCTCATGCCTTAGTGCTTAATCATTGACATTTACATGTTGACCTTTGACCTGTGACCCTTGACCTTTGACCTCTGACTGAATTTCACATTGACCCCTGAATTTTGAACTTTGACTTCTGACCCTTGAGTTCTGACAACTGGTGCCCAAGACTTGTGCCTCGGTCTTTAACCCCTGATATGACACTTGAACCCTGATACTTAAGCCTTGTGCCTTGACCCCTGACATTTTAACTATGAGCCTTGACCTCTGAACCTTAATCTTTGGCCTTTGAACCTTGAACTCTGACCCTTGACTTTTGACCCTGACCCTGATGAACTCGCCCTCTTCCTCTAAAATTCTAATCTAACCTAAATGAGGATAAATATAATTAGAAAAAATTAAGCACTATAAAATTACGCAATGATGACACACTTTTACACACGAGAAGATGCATGAGGCTCATGTTGGCAAATCAGAGCAATCTCTTCCAAAGCCAAAACAATGACAAATTAATACACAAATGATTTTTTTCTTTGACATTAGAATCTTCTATGCCCTAAAAGACGCTACCGAAAGAGCAAAAAGAGAGCCTATGAAATGCAAGAAAATAGTTGCAAATATCTCCAATATCACTTGTTATCCAAAATCAAGAATTTATAAAAAGCATGAACAAAAAAATAACAAATAACTGAATTTTTTAGATGATCTGAAATAATCCCTTCTCCAGAAAAGACACACTGAAGGCATACAAAAATGTGGCAGGTTTGATTACAGGAAAGGGCACATACAGGAGGCAACCGATCTCTCTCTCTCCCTCCCTCTCTCTAAATATAGTAAGTATGTAATTGTAGGTGTAAAAGAAAGCAGACAGGCTATTTAAGGTAAAGATGAACTTTGTCAGGAAAGTTTCTATTCTATAAACTGCTTTTAGTTACAAAGTTTTAATTTCAGACCTTCCTCTGTGGTTATTTTCGGTCTCTGAGTTAGCAAGGCTGTCATGCAGCCTCCCCTGAGCTTGTCAGGTTACGATTTGGCCCCTTTTCATTCATATATTTTCCTTTTTGTCATAAATTAATCCAAAAGAAGAAGAGATGGCCAACCTGTAGGCTGGGTACAGAGGTGCCACTTTGCTAGGAAGGCTTATCTCCAGGAAGTTGTAGTTAGCATTTGCCTGGTTTAGCAATGGGACTGTAGGGAGCGGCTATGGGGTTAAGCCTCAGACTGACCTGTTGGCAAAGCCACAAACAAGTCCCAGCTTAGAGGACACAGCCCTCTTAGCATAATTAGGCTTGGCCTTAAGATGCTCCCTAGATCTTATCTGGGCAGCTAATGGGCTGAGGGAGGTGCAGCAAGTGCTGCCAAAACAAGTGAAACTCACAAGAACATTGTAACTATGGTGACCACTACCTTGTTTACCTCTGGCTATAAAATAAAGGCTCAGCTTGCCTCTGGGTCTCTCTCTGTGGCCTCAGCCAGGCACAGGAAGATCCATCTAGACCCAATTTATGCTCTCTGTCTGTCATTTCATCCTTCACCGCCCTCACTCGGGCTTGCGGAACCCCTGACTGAGCTGGCTTGGCACATGGGACGGTTGCAGATGAATGAATATCATAACTTCGGATGGAAGTCAAGGCTGATTTTTCCTCTCCAAAGTGAAAGGCAGGTAAATGGGAGGCAGTCATGTCTTAAGGGCCTTTATGAAGAAAAACATTATGGGTTTTTTTTTGTGTTTTTTTTTTATTGCTTAAAGTATTACAAAGGGTATTACATATGTATCCATTTTATCCCGCCGCCCTAGACAGTCCCCTAGCCTCCCCTATCCCCCAGTGTCTTATGTCCATTGGTTATGCTTATATGCATGCATACAAGTCCTTTAGTTGATCTCTTACCCCCCTACCTCCTGCCCCCCAACCCTCCCCGGCCTTCCCGCTGCAGTTTGACAATCTGTTTGAGGCAGCTCTGCCTCTGTATCTATTATTGTTCAAAAGTTTATAATGGTCTCTATTGTCCATGAATGAGTGAGATCATGTGGTATTTTTCCTTTATTGACTGGCTTATTTCACTTAGCATAATGCTCTCCAGTTCCATCCATGCCATTGCAAATGGTAAGAGTTCCTTCCTTTTTACAGCAGCATAGTATTATTATGGGTTATTTTTAATGTATAAGTTATTATGATGCAGGTTTTGTTGCCTGTCTTATTTACATTTTGTATTTACTATAAAACTTATAGTTTGAGAACATAACATACGTTTTCCAGTTTTTATAATTGGATGGGATTATAAGATGGGTTTTGATTTATTATGGCCCATTTACTTCCCATGGGAGACATTTAGGTGCTGTTGTTTATTTGATTCCCTCTAGCTCTGTGTTTTTTGTGTTTTCTTTTTAACTGGGGCAAAGGCTGTAATAATATAAAACCATAAATTTTAATGATTACTTAAAGTTTCAGAGGCCAAGAGAACAATAAGGGATTTATAAGTAAATATTTTCTGCCTTAGTAGCAGTTACAGAGAGCCATGATTTTATAGTCATTGCAGTTTTTATTGGAATATAGACTTTATTGGGTTAGTTTTTGACCTTTATATATAAATTTTTTAAGTTAATAAATTAACTTTTTAAACAGTATTTTCAATTTTTAAATGAGAAATGCTAGTACATTTTTAAAATATGTTTTTATTGATTTCAGAGAGGAAAGGAGAGGGAGAGAGAGATAGAAACGTCAATGATGAGAGGGAATCACTGATCAGCTGCCTCCTGCACATCCTCCACCGGCGATTGAGCCTGTAACCCAGGCATGTGCCCTGACCGGGAATTGAACCGTGACCTCCTAGTTCATAGGTGGATGCTCAAACACTCAGCCACACCAGTCGGATGTATAAATATTATTATAATTATAATTATTATTATTATTAAAATTTGTACGTACCCAGGCCTTGTCAGTGTCTCAGGATGGCTGGCTTTTTTGATGTTTGTGCATGTTATCCTTGAAAAGCTTTTGATTTCCACTGTAGGCGGAGGGGTCACAGACAGGGACAGATGTCCATTAGCAGCTAGGAACTGGATAAGGTTCATCCCACCAATGTTGGAGGGTCTTTAATTAATGTTTTCTTATTTTTTATTTTATTTTATTTTTTAATTAATGTTTTCTTATTTTTATTTATTTATTTTTTTTAATTAATGTTTTCTTAAATGGACAGCAATGGCCTGGTGTTAAGTCATGGTCATTGACCTCTTTGTCTTCAGGAGAATATTGTGACATGAATGTTATTAATGTATCAGTTCCTGTAATCTGGTTAATGAGCCCTTGATAATAATGTAGAATGTCTCCGTTGGGTTTTTCTTATATTTGAAAAATATTAAAATATAAAAATTAGCAATATTTAAAGCAGTAATAAGAATAATCATTATTTTTAGTTTAGTTAGCTTATAATCAATTTTTGTTTCTTTTGATTTGCCAGCATTTTTATGAATTCAGGCATTTCTTAAAGTTTTATAAATATTTATTTAAAGATCTGACCTTTTTAGAAATCTGTAATTTAGAGCAAATCAGTCCTTTTCATGAATTTTATAAAAGATGTAATTTATTTGAAACTGTATTAGAGTAAAACAATGATTCTATAAATGACAAAACATAAAGTGGCATGGTTATATATTTGTTAACAAAGTAATTGATAAAAACTTTGCTTTTAATGATTATTGTACAACTAGAGGCCTGGTGCACGAAATTCATGCAGGGTCCCTAGGCCTGGCTGGTGATCAGGGCTGATCTGGGGAGTGACTGGTGTGGGGGGTGATCAGGGGGCCCCCGCTGGCACCTGCCTTGACTGGCCTGGGGCCTGTAGGCTGGGGGCAGCTCCTGCGTTGAGCGTCTGCCCCCTGGTGGTTAGTGTGCACCATAGCAACCACTTATTCTACTGGTCCTTCTGCCGTTTGGTCGATTTGCATATTAGGCTTTTATTATATAGGATGACGTAGAAAATAATATAAAGTTCATATATTTTTTCAGATTTAATATATAACTGCAATTAATATCTATAATGTTAAGACATTGCCCATGACTTATCAGAAGTGCACATTGAGCATTAGAAACAATTCATAGCCTTCCACTGTGTGGACCACAAACACCTGGAGTGTTACTGCCCAGTGTCACTGACAGGACACATGCTACCCTGGGAGCTCCCTGTTTAAATCTGGCTTTGAAATTTAGTAAGTTTTTTTTTTTTTTTTTTTTTAGGGCAGGTTAAAATTTTTACAACATCCAGAGAAACCAAGATGGCGGCATAGGTTAACGCCGGAGATCGCTGCCTCGAGCAACCACTTCAGAGATATAACTAAAGGACAGAACGGACATCATCCAAAACCACAGGAAGGCTGGCTGAGTGGAAATTCTACAACTAGGAGGAAAGAGAATATCATACCCAGACTCAGAGGAGGCGCAGTGCTGAAGTGAAATACTCAGGTGCGGAGTGCGCGCGTGGAGCGGGCTGGCGGCAGAGGGCGCGGTTGTTGTTTTCAATCGGGAGGGAGTTTCAGACTCTGAGCTCCAGATCCGGGTGAGTCTCTGGGGACCAAGACTCAAACGGGAGAAGCGGGACTGTCTGGCTTCAGTCGGAACGCGAAGGCAGCTTTCTCTCCAAGGTTTGCAGCGGTTGCTGGGACTCTGTGAGGCAGAGCCCCTAGGGACGGAACTGAGAGCAGCCATAACTGCTCGCTTTGCCTGCCCTGTAGATCCCTGGGGACCCGCCCCGCCCAAGCCCTGCGCAGAGCCATTTGCCGGATAGCCTCAGGCAAACGCTAGATTAGCACCACACTAGAGATCCAGCACAGAAGCCCTCCCACTGCAGACACAGCTGACTCTCATAGCCAGCCAGTTAGCCTGGAGGTCAAATCACCCCCGGTATTGCCGACATCAATCAAGGCTTAACTCCAACAAGACTGCGCACAAAGACCACTAGGGGGTGTACCAAGAAAGCATAAAAAATGCGGAGACAAAGAAACAGGACAAAACTGTCAATGGAGGATATTGAGTTCAGAACCACACTTTTAAGGTCTCTTAAGAACTGTCTAGAAGCTGCCGATAAACTTAGTAAGGCCCTCGAAAAGACTGGTGAGACTGCCGATAAATGTAGTGAGATCCTCAAGAAATCTAATGAGACCCTCGATGTTGTGATAAAGAACCAACTAGAAATTAAGCATACACTGACTGAAATAAAGAATATTATACAGACACCCAACAGCAGACCAGAGGGTCGCAAGAATCAAGTCAAAGATTCGAAATGCGAAGAAGCAAAAAACACCCAACTGGAAAAGCAAAATGAAAAAAGAATCCGAAAATACGAAGATAGTGTAAGGAGCCTCTGGGACAGCTTCAAGCGTACCAACATCAGAATTATAGGGGTGCCAGAAGATGAGAGAGAACAAGATATGGAAAACCTATTTAAAGAAATAATGACAGAAAACTTCCCCCACCTGGTGAAAGAAATAGACCTACAGGCCCAGGAAGCGCAGAGAACCCCAAACAAAAGGAATCCAAAGAGGACCACACCAAGACACATCATAATTAAAATGCCAAGAGCAAAAGACAAAGAGAGAATCTTAAAAGCAGCAAGAGAAAGAAACCCAGTTACCTACAAGGGAATACCCATACGACTGTCAGCTGATTTCTCAACAGAAACTTTGCAGGCCAGAAGGGAGTGGCAAGAAATATTCAAAGTGATGAATACCAAGCACCTACAACCAAGATTACTTTATCCAGCAAAGCTATCATTCAGAACGGAAGGTCAGATAAAGAGCTTCACAGATAAGGAAAAGCTAAAGGAGTTCATCACCACCAAACCAGTATTATATGAAATGCTGAAAGGTATCCTTTAAGAAGAGGAAGAAGAAAAAAAAAGGTAAAGATACAAATTATGAACAACAAATATGCATCTATCAACAAGTGAATCTAAGAATCAAATGAATAAATAATCTGGTGATCATAATAGAATCAGGGACATAGAAAGGGAATGGACTGACTATTCTTGGGGGGGAAAGGGGTGTGGGAGATGCGGGAAGAGACTGGACAAAAATCGTGCACCTATGGAAGAGGACATTGGGTGGGGAGTGAGGGCAGAGGGTGGGGCGGGAACTGGGAGGAGGGGAGTTATGGGGGGGGAAAAAGAGGAAAAAATGTAATAATCTGAACAATAAAGATTTAATTAAAAAATTTTTTTACAACATCCATTTTAATAAAAAATAAATATATATAAATAGAACATAGATATTAATATTTTATTTTTTGTTTTTATTATGATTACTACTATTATTACTACTGCATTAGGTTATTGTAAGTATGTTAAATGTGTCTAATTACTTTGTTTTTGTTGTTAATCCTAACCCGGGATATTTTTTCATGGAGTTTTGGAGAGTGGAAGGGACAGGGAGAGAGAGAAAGAGAGAAACATCAATGAGGGAGACAAACATTGATTAGTTTCCTCCTGCATGCTCCCCAACCAGGGCTGGGGATGGAGCCTGCACCCAGGTACATGCCTTTGACTGAAATTGAACTCGGGACCCTTCATTCGGCTTACTGACACTGTCCACTGAGCCAAACTAACTAGGGCTAGTTCTGGATGAAATGGACATATTCCTAAAAATATACAATCTTTTCAAAACTCAATCAGGAAGAATTAAAAAATCTGAATAGGCCGATTACTATGGAGGAAATTGAAGCAGTCATCAAAAATGGTCCAGCAAACAAAAGCCCTGGGCCAGATGGCTTCACAGGGAAGTTTTACCAAACATTCAGAGAACTAAAACCTACCCTCCTCACACTATTCCAAAAAATCCAAGAGGAAGGGACACTTTCAAGCTCTTTCTATGAAGCCAGCATCACCCTAATTCCAAAATCAGATGAAGACCCTACAAAGAAAAAGACTTATAGGCCAATATCTCTAATGAACATAGATGCTAAAATCCTCAACAAAGTCCTAGCAAATCGGATCCAGCAATACATTAGAAAGACCATCACCATAACCAAGTGGGATTTATTCCAGGATGCAAGGTTGGTACAATATCCACAAATCAATAAACATGATATATCACATAAATGGAGATATAAAAATCACATGGTCATATTAATTGATGCAGAAAAAGCATTTGACAAAATCCAACACCCGTTCTTGATAAAGACTCTCAGCAAAGTGAGAATAGAGGGATCATACCTCAAAATAATAAAATCCTTATACAACAAACCTACAGCCAACATCATACTCAATGGGCAAAAACTAAAAGTATTTCCCCTAAGAACAGGAACAAGACAGGGATGCCCACTCTCACCACTCCTGTTTGACATAGTACTGGAAGTGCTAGTCATAGTGATCAGAAAAGAAGAATAAATAAAGGGCATCCAAACTGGAAAAGAAGAAGTAAAACTGTCATTATTTGTAGATGACATGAGATTGTACATAGACAACTCTAAGACTCCATCAAAAAACTACTAGACTTAATAAATGAATTCAGCAATGTAGCAGGATACAAAATTAATACCCAGAAATCTATGGCTTTCTTATACATCAATATGTATAAGAAAGAGAAACTAAAAAAAAGATCCTATTTACCATTGCACCAAAAAAATTAAGATACCTAGGAATACACTTAACTAAGGAGGTAAAAGACCTGTATTCGGATAACTACAGGATGTTGAAAAAAGAGATAGAGGAAGACATAAACAAATGGAAGAACATACTGTGTTCATGGGTTGGTAGAGTCAACATCATTAAAATGTCCATACTACCCAAAGCAATCTAGAGATTCAATGCAACCCCCATTAAAACACTAACAGCATGTTTCACAGATCTAGAACAAACTCTCCAAATATCCATATGGAATAAAGAAAGACCCCGAATAGCTGCAGCAATCCTGAGAAAGAAGAACAAAGTTGGAGGGATCAGAAGGTTGGCTCTTCACAATGGTAGGGTATTTAAAAAGTAATTGTTTACCTCAGACCTTGTAAATCTAACACCTGGGCTAATCACCAAGTTAACTTGATCAAATTAACAAGAGATATATACCAGGTAACGTTCAATACATGCACAAGGAAAATTCACATACAAATGAATGCCAGAGACAATGAGGTAATACAAGAAACAGGACATGTTGGAAAATGGGGAAACAGGGTGTTAGGTTGTAGAGGTGAAATGGGTGGTATTTAGAAAAAGTACAGGTTATGTGGTATGCTAATTTTCATTGGGTAATCCCAAAAACTATAGGATGGAGTGGGGGTGGTAAAATAGGGGCATCAAGAAACTCCTGGTAGCCTGACCAGTGTTGCTCAGTGGCTGGGTGTTGACCCAGGAACCAGGAGGTCATGGTTCGATTTCCAGTCAGGGCACATGCCCGGGTTGCAGGCTTGTTCCCCAGGGTGGGGCGTGCAAGAGGCAGCCAATCACTGATTCTCTCTCATCATTGATGTTTCTATCTCTCCCTCTCCCTTCCTCTCAGAAGTCAATAAAAATAATTTTTTAAAAGAAACTTCCAGTAAAGTTCTCTTCCTATACCTATTTTTTCCAAGTAAATCTTCTAGAAAGAAATGGGAGATAATCATAAGTTCTTTCTCATTTTTATTTTTTTAACAATGAGCTTAAAATCAGTGAACCCAATGCAAAATTTTGGTCCTCTTCATTCCCACTTTTAAATTTTTAAATAAAAATTTACAACCACAAGATAAATCAGTAGACTGTTCCACATCTCATTGACATAATCATTCAGTTGAGAATAAATCACTTTAGCTCAATGGTTAAATCTTAGTTCAGCCCGTCTGGTGTGGCTCTGGGGCTGAGTGTTATCCCAGGCGTCCAGAGGCCGCTGTTCGACTCCCAGTCAGGCACATACCGGGTTGTGGGCTCAATCCCCGAAGGGGGCATGCAGGAGGCAGCAGGTTAATGTGATATCTCACGCCTCGATGTTTCACTCTCTCTCCTTTTCCCTTCCCCTCTCTCTAAAAATCATTATTACCATATATTTTTAAAACCTTAGTTCAGGAAATGATGATGGACATGTACTCCCAAAATGTCTGGTTACTTGCTTATATGGTGAAGAAACAAAAGATTAGATTGATTTTTTTTCACTAATAATCAATAATCTTACTCTTTTAATATATTTTTTATTGATTTCAGAGAGGAATGTAGAGATAATCCTATCTAATAAAAGAGTAATATGCAAATTGACCATCACTCCAACACACAAGATGGCTGCCCCCATATGGTCAAAGATGGCCAGCAGGGGAGGGCAGTTAGGGGTGACTGGGCCAGCAGCAGAGGACAGTTGGGGGGGACCCAGGCCTGCAGGAGAGAGCAGTTGTGGGGGACCAGCCCTGTAGGAGAGGGCAGTTGGGGGAGACCAGGCCTGCAGGGGAGGACAGTTAGGGGTAACCAGGCCGGCAGGGGACGGCAGTTAGGGGCGACCAGGCTGGCAAGGGAAGGAACTTAGGGGTGACTGGGCTAGCATGGGATGACAGTTGGGGGCAATCAGGCCTGCAGGGGAGGGCAGTTAGGGGTGACCAGCCAGCAGGGGAGGGAAGTTTGGGGCAATCGGGCCAGCAGGGGAGCAGTTAGGCATTGCTCAGGTTGGGAGGGGAGTGGTTAGGCCAGGGGTGGGCAAACTTTTTAACTCGAGGGCCACAATGGGTTCTTAAACTGGACCGGAGGGCCGGAACAAAAGCATGGATGGAGTGTTTGTGTGAACTAATATAAATTCAAAGTAAACATCATTACATAAAAGGGTACGGTCTTTTTTTTTCTTTAGTTTTATTCATTTCAAACGGGCCGGATCTGGCCCGCGGGCCATAGTTTGCCCATGGCTGGGTTAGGGGATGATCAGGCAGGCAGGCAGGTGAGTGGTTGGGAGCCAGCGGTTCTGGATTGTGAGAGAGATGTCCAAGTGCCCATATAGGTGGGATTGGGCCTAAACGGGCAGTCGTGAATCCCTCAAGGGGTCCCAGATTGGAGAGGGTGCAGGCTTGGCTGAGGGACACACATCCCCCCCGCCCCGCCAGCATGAATTTCGTGCACCACCCGGCCTCTAGTATGCATATAAATACATATGCTTTAAAACAGTATATGAAATATATAATGAAAGAAAATATACAATGGAAACAAAACACATAAATGCCTAGGAATTATCTTAACAAAAATGTGCACAATCTGTATAACAAAATTTTACAATGCTACCCAATAACAGACACTTGAACAACTGGACAGTAACATCATATTCTTGGGTAGAAAAAAAACATAATGATATCACTCTCCTAATGATTATAAATTTATTATCATTTGAATAAAATATCAGCAAGATTTTTAAGACTAAAACAAGCTAATTTAAGTTCACATGTTAAAATGAAAAATGTAGAAGAAAATTCTGGCCTGGCCAGCATGGCTTAGTGGTTAAGTATTGACCTATGAACCAGGAGGTCACAGTTCGATTCCTGGTCCGGGCACATGCCCTGGTTGCGGGTTTGATCCCCAGTGGGGAGCATTCAGGAGGCAGCTGATCAATGATTCTCTCTCATCATTGATGTTTCTCTCTCTCCCTCTCCCTTCCACTCTGAAATCAATAAAAACATATTGATGTTTTTATAAAAGATGTGAAATTCTGCCCTAACCGGTTTGGCTCAGTGGATAGAGCCTGCAGACTGAACGGTCCCAGGTTTGATTCTGGTCAAGGGCATGTACCTGGGTTGTGGGCACATCCCCAGTAGGGGGTGTGCAGGAGGCAGCTGATCGATGTTTCTCTCTCATCGATGTTTCTAGCTCTCTATCCCTCAACCTTCCTCTCTGTAAAAGATCAATAAAATATATTTTTAAAAAATAAATAAAATTTAAAAATCCTCACCGAGGACATGTTTTAAAAAAATCATAATAAAATTCTGAAAAAGAATACTGTATTGTGTTATAAAGCTACAGTAATTTAAAAAATTGAGTATTGTCCTGTGAAGAGTAATTTAAAAATTTGGGTAATGTCCTGTGAATGGTAAACTAATGGAACAGAATACAAAGTCCAGTAATAGACTCAAATACATATGAAAATTTAGTATAATAAAAATATCTCCTCAGAACCGTGGGAAAATATGTTGAAACAACTGAATGGTAAAAAAATATTGAACCAAAATCAATTCATTTCACTCATAACTAGTATAAAAACTGAAAGCTATCGAAAACATAAGGGTACAAAGAGATCAAAAGTGAAAGAATGGAAGAAAGATATATTAAGCAAATGATAAACCACACTTTAATAATATGATAACACAGGAGACTTGAAGGCAAAAGCATGACTATAAATAAAGAACTCTTCCTGTCAATCACTCCATTTCCACAGGAAGATCCGCATTCACAAGCACTTCCTAACGTGAGATCGAAGTCCACAGAGCAGAGCTAAGGGAAACTAGACACATTTATAATCATAGTAAGTTTAACACTCTCTCACTCAGAGACAGAGTGAACCCCTTTGAGAACCAACAGCCACCCACAAACACTTCAGTAAAGATGGAAAACCCTTCAACAAACTGTATCCAACATTCAGATAACCAACAACCTTTCCTGCTGAAAGACACTCACATGCTATTCCCAAGTTGCACACGAGATGGCAGCAAAAACCACACTTGGAAATATTTTTTAGGTGGCCATATAAATTTCAACAAATTTCAAAGGATTAAAATTATATAAATTATATTTCTTGCTCTAATAGCAGTTAATCAGTAAATCAGTAACAAAAGGTACGTACAAAGTTTTTAGTTCTTTAGAAATTCTTTATTGTTGAAAGTATTACATATGTCTCCTTTTCCCCCACTGACCTCTCCCCGGCCACTCCTGCCCCCCACGCCCACGCCCACTCCGAAGTCCAGGTTGGACGCAGCAGTCCCCCCCCCCCCCGCGCCCCCACTCTTCCCCGCCCCCCATCACCAGGCCGGCGCCCCTGCCGAAGCCGAAGCCGCTGTCGAAAATGTCGTGTTGCCACTTGTCGGGAAGCGGTTCCGGCCTCCCCCGCCCCCAGCGGCGCCGCCACCGAGGGCCGCCCGGTTCCGGATGGGCCCGCCGACCCGGCTCACTCGCGGCCACCCCGCTGGCTCCGGTTCAGCTCAATGATCCGGTCCAGAGTCATGTTCATTTGTCGCCCGTGGCGGGCACGGAATGGGCCTCGGTTGGAGCCCGCGGATAAGCACGCCGGTCCGGCGCGTCACTTCCCGCGGCGCCGGAGCTGTTCCTGTTGGGGCCCCAGATGTTGGGGTCCACGTCCAGGGTTCCCAAAGGTGTGGACGGCGTCGGCCAAGAAGAAATGACACGGAGACAGCGCGTTCAGTGGATCAGCAGCGTAGCCAGGCTCTAGCCAGGTGCTCCAGCAGCCGGACCGGGTCTTGGCGAGATCTCTCCCCTGAAAGCTCCCTTGGAGAACGACATGGACCACCCCAGGGCTGAGAAGGTGTGCAGAGAAGGAAGGCCCCCTTTTTTATAGCCCCAGAGCTGGTGGGAGGAGCCAAATCAGCCCCCCGCTCGACCAATCCGCCCCCCAGGACTGAAGCGTCACCGGTGGGGCGTCAAGTTTAGGGTGGGGGCGCTCATGCCCCAGGCTAGGAACCAGCCTCTGCCTTCCCCAGAGGTGGCTGCAGGAGGGTGGCTTGCATTGGCGACTCCAACCGGTGACGCTGTCAGTCCTGGGGGCGGCTGATGGGTCGAGCGGGCGGCTGATTTGGCTCCTCCCACCACGCTCTGGGCTATAAAAGAAAGCAGGGTCTTCTTTGCAGAGCTTCTCAGCCCTAGGCTTGTTGTCTTGGTCGTCGTCCTCGTTCTCCAAGGGAGCTTTCAGGGGAGAGATCTCGCCAAGACCCGGTCCCGGGACATAGAAGCCGCTGGAGCGCCTGGCTAGCACCTGGCTAGGCTGCTGATCAACTGAACGCGGTGTCCGTGTCATTTCTTCTTCGCCGACTCCGTCCACACGTTTGGGAGCCCCTGGACCGGCTGGGCTTCGAGCCCACCAACACGCGCGCCAAGATGTCTCCTACACGGCCACGCTTCAGTGTGCCCGAAGCGCGGACGCGGTTCACGAAGTCTACCAGAGAAGCCCTGAACAACAAAAGTATCAAGCCATTGTTGAATACCTTCGGCCAGTTACCTGGAACTGAAGATGAAAAAGAATGTTCCCTTGACCAAGCTCTCAGAGGTGTTCTGCAAGAAGAAATTATAAATCACTCATCGTGTGAAAATGTTTTAGCTGTTGTTTCTCTTGCTATTGGGGGAGTAACTGAAGGTATTTGCACCGCACCTACACCTTCTGTATTGTTGGGAGACGTTTCGGAATGTCTCCCTTTGGATCAGGGTGACACAATATTCACGTTTGTGGAAAGAAATGTTGCTACTTGGAAACCAAATACATTCTATTCCGCTGGGAAAAATTATTTACTACGTATGTGCAATGATCTCTTAAGAAGATTATCAAAGTCCCAGCACACAGTTTTGCGTGCACGAATTAAACTCTTTTTGGCCAGGCTTTTCCCTTTATCTGAGAGATCCCGTCTTAACTTGCAGAGTCAGTTTAATCTGGAAAATGTCACCGTTTTCAATACCAATGAGCAGGAAAGCACCTTGGGTCAGAAGCACGCTGAAGACAAGGTGAAATGGGCGATGATGAAGCTCCAACAACTTGCTCCATTCCAATGGATTACAGCCTGTATCGAAAATTCTGGTCACTTCAGGATTACTTCAGGAACCCTGTGCAATGCTATGAGAAGATTTCATGGATAACTTTCCTCAAGTACTCAGAAGAAGTCCTGGCTGTTTTCAAGAATTACAAATTAGATGACACTCAGGCCTCAAGAAAAAAGATGAGAGAACTAAAAACAGGAAGAGCACATGTATATGTTGCAAAATTTTTAACAAGTGAGAAGTTGCTGGGTTTACAACTGAGTGACAGTAACTTTCGCCGGCACATTCTACTGCAGTATCTCATTTTATTCCAACATCTCAAGGGACAGGTGAAATCCAAAAGTTCAAACGATGTTTTAACTGATGAGCAGTCACTCTGGATTGAAGGCACCACAAAATCAGTTTATCAACTGCTATCTGAAAACCCACCCGATGGAGAGAGACTTTCAAAGATGGTAGAGCATATATTAAACACTGAAGAAAACTGGAACTCGTGGAAAAATAAAGGCTGCCCAAGTTTTGTGAAGGAAAGAACATCAGATACTAAGCCGATGAGAGCAGTACGAAAGAGAACAGCACCAGAGGACTTCCTGGGGAAAGGGCCCAACAAAAAGACTATGAAGGGAAAGGAGGCGTTAACAAGCCTTTGGGATCTCTGCCCGGATAATAAGGAAGCTTGTAAATCAAACCCAAGAGGCTATCTGCCAACTTTGGAGGAATTCTTTGAAGAAGCCATTGAACAGGCAGACCCGGAAAGCATGATTGAAAATGAATATAAGGTTGTGAACAATCCAAATTATGGTTGGAGAGCCCTGAGACTGTTAGCAGGGAGAAGCCCTCACTTCTTCCAGCCAACCAAACAGCAGTTCAAAAGTTTGCCAGAATATCTCGAACACATGGTGCTAAAGCTAGCAAAGGAATCACCACTGCCTTCTGAAGAAATAAAAACAGGAGAGGGTGAAGATGAGGAAGATAATGGTGCTGTACTGAAGGGAAATGAAAGCCCTGATGCTCGCCGAGACAAACCTGCAACAGGGGGAAAATAGAGACACTTGCCAACAAATTGGGTGAACAACGGAACATTCTGGCTCCTTCCACATCACCCCAGATTGAAAAGAAAAAAAAAAAAACTCCTAAAAAACAACAAAACAACTCCCCCCAAAAAACAAAAACACACACAAAAAAACCTCCTTAGAAATGACATTGATCCAGCCTTTCAACGCGCAGAGGCTTGGGCAAGCCAGTATGGCCCCGCCAGGACTTGATCTCTGGGCGGGGCCTGACCATCCATCCAGAGAGCGAGTTGGGGGGGGGGGGGGGGGGAGTCCACCAGATGGCCCAGCCCAGGCGGGCCGAAGAGCCCGTCCCGCCCTCTGCTGGTCGAGAAGCGCCAATGCAAGCCACCCTCCTGCAGCCACCTCTGGAGAAGGCAGAGGCTGGTTCCTGACCTGAGGGGGGTAGGACAAGCAGGGGCCACGCTGTCTGCAAGAAGGCAGGGGCTGAAGGCTGCTCACCGATGCCAAGGGACCATTCCAATCAAGGAGTGTCTGTGTGTGACGGCGGAAGTGCACACCCACACGCACACCCAGAGGCCCCCACCCCGCTACTGTCTGTGTCCATTGGTGATGCTTATATGCATGCATGCAAGCCCTTTGGTTGATCTCTTGCCTCCTTTCCCTTCCCCCCTCCCTGCTTTCCCTCTGTGTTTGATGGTCTGTTTGATGCTTCTCTATCTCTGGATCTATTTTTGTCCATCAGTTTATGTTGTTCATTATATTCCACAAGTGAGTGAAATTATGTGATACTAGAAGCCCGGTGCATAAATTCGTGCACCAGTGGGGTCCCTCAGCCTGACCTGCAGGATCAGGCCGAAACTGGCTCTCCGACATCCCCCGAGGGGTCTCAGATTGTGAGAGAGTGCAGGCCAGGCCAAGGGACCCCACTGGTGCATGATCGGGGCTGGGGAGGGACCACAGGAGGGCTCCAGGGTGTGTCCAGCCCATCTCACACAGTCCTGATCAACCGGACCCCAGCAGCAAGCTAACGTACTGGTTGGAGCATCTGTCCCCTGGTGATCAGTGCACATCATAGTGAGCAGTTGAGCAGCCTTAGCATATCATTAGCATATTACTCTTTGATTGGTTGAACGGCTGACCAGACAGCTGGACACTTAACATATTAGGCTTTTATTATATAGGATTTATCTTTCTCCAACTGGCTTATTTCACTTAGCATAATGCTTTCCAGATCCAGCCATGCTGTTGCAAATGGTAAGAGTTCTTTAAAAAAAAAAAAAAATCCTCACAGTAGTGAGGATTTTTTTAAAATATATATACACTGAGTGGCCAGATTATTATGACCATCTGACGTTTGTATGCAAATTAGCTATAATTTCACACTGAAGTTGCTAGAGGGCCAGACCATTATAAATATGGAAGCAAGGTGTTTACCACGACAGTAGAAGTGATTTTTTTCTGAAGATATGGGTAAACAACATGATTTAACAGCCTTTGAATGTGATAATACATATATATATATATATGTATGTACACACACACACACACACACACACACACACACACACACACACTGAGTGGCCAGATTATTATGAGTACTTTGTTGGGCCACCTTTTGCCTTCAATACTGCGGTGATTCTTCTTGGCATTGACTCCATGAGATGTTGAAAGGTGATGCCAGGAATCTGACACCATGCCTGATGAATAGCACTGTCCAGTTCTGTGAGATTTGATGGTTGTGGAACCAGCTGCCTGATGGCTCTTTTAATTTCGTCCCAAAAATGCTCAATTGGATTGAGATCTGGTGATTGTGGGGGCCACCTAAGCAAGGTAAAGCCTCCATCGTGTTCTTGAAACCACTCCTGCACAATACGAGCAGTGTGGCATGGCACATTGTCTTGTTGGAAGAAGCCATCTTCATTGGGATACGCCATCAACATGATAGGGTGAACTTGATCAGCAATGATACTTAGGTATGTTGTGCTATTCAGATGTTGTTCCACGTGAATTAAAGGGCCCAAATCATGCCAGGGAAACATGCCCCAAACCATAACACTGCCCCACCAGCTTGAAGGGCTGTACTCATGCATGTGGGGTGCATGCTTTCATGCTGCTTCCACCAAATTCTCACTCTGCCATCTGCATGATGCAACTGGAAACGTGATTCATCGGGCCACATGACTTTTCCAATGCTCGACTGTCCAATCCTTGTGTTCCTGTGCGAATTGGAGACGTTTTATCTTGGTAACTGCAGACAGCAAAGGTGTTCGAACAGGCCTTCAGCTTCCATATCCCATATGATGCAGTGTACGGCTAATGTGCCTACAAACGTCAGGTGGTCATAATAATCTGGCCACTCCCATTCAAATATATCCCACGTTCAAAGGCTGTTAAATCGCGTTATTTACCCATATCTTCAGAAAAAAATCACTTCTGTCGTGGTAAACAACCTGCTTCCCTATTTATAATGGTCTGGCCCTCTAGCAACTTCAGTGTGAAATTATAGCTAGTTTGCCTACAAACATCAGGTGGTCATAATAATCTGGCCACTCAGTGTGTGTGTGTGTGTGTGTGTGTGTGTGTGTGTGTATTTAGGTGCTCCTACATTGGGTGCATATATGTTTACCAGGGTTTTATCCTCTTTTTGGATAGATCCCATTAGTATTATGTGGTGGCCTTTGTTGTCTCTTGTGATGGCCTTCATTTTGACGTCTACTTTGTCAGATATGAGTACTGCTACTCCAGCTTTTTTTCCCTTTCCATTTGCATGGAAAAACTTTTTTCCATCCCTTCACTTTTATACTGTGTGTGTCTTTTGTTCTGAAGTGGATCTCTTGTAGACAGCATATAGTTGGGTCATGTTTTTGTATCCATTCAGCTACCATATGTCTTTTTATTGGAGCATTTAATCATTTACATTTAAGGTTATTATTGATAGTTACTTATTTATTGCCTTTTTAATTCTGTATGGCTAGGTTTCTCTCTTTGTGTCTTCTTCTCATTACAGCAGTCCCTTTAGCATTTCTGGTAATGCTGGCTTGGTGGTGATGAACTCCTTTAATTTTTCTTTGTCCAGGAAGCTCTTTATTTGACTGTCTATTTTAAATGATAGCCTTGCTGGATATAGTAATCTTTGCTTTCCAAATCCTTTGCTTTCCAGATCCTTGCTTTCCGTTACCTTGAGTACTTCATGCCATTCCTCTCTGGCCTGTAGAGTTGCTGATGAGAAATCAGGTGTCAGCCTTATGGGAGCTCCTTTGTAGGTAACAGTTTGCTTTTCTCTTGCTGCCTTTGAGATTCTCTCTTTGTCTTTAAGTTTTGGCATTTTAATGATGATGTGTCTGGGCATGGGCCTGTTTGGGTTCTTCTTGCTTGGGGTTCTCTGTGCCTCCTGTACTTGTGTGACTTTTTCCTTTATCAGGTTAGTGAAGTTTTCAGCCATTATTTCTTCAGACATGTTCTCTATTCCTTTCTCCCTTTCTGCCTCTTGTGGCACACCGACTATTCTAATATTGTTACATTTCATGTTGTTCTACAGCTCCCTTAAGCTGTCCTCCTATTTTTCTTTTTTTTTTTTCTTTTTGGTTCTCTGATTGAGTGATATTTTCAACCCTGTCTTCTAATTCACCGATTTGATCCTCAGCTTCCCCTTCTTTATTTCCAACTGTTCTTTTTTCATAGTTACTATATATTTTTCTCATGCTGTTGAGCATCTTTACCATCATTATTCTGAAGTCAGTTTCAGATAAATTTCTAATCCCCATTTATGTATCTCTTCTTCTGGAGAATTCGCTTGTTCTTACATTTGTGGGTTGTTTCTTTGTTTCCTCATTTTGGCTGCCTGTTTGGGTTTGTGACTATGTATTAGGTAGATCTGCTACACCTCTCGATCCCTGATGGAGGACTGTGTCAAATGCTGTTTCCAAATAATTAGATCAGGCAAAGACTCAAATCCTCCTGAGACTGTCTCTGACTGCAGACTGATAGGATTCCTCTTGATCTTCCCTCAGGCAATCATCCACAGGTGTGGCAAGAGGTTTTTTTGTTTGTTTGTTTTGTTTTGTTTTGTTTTATTTTGTTTAGCAGGGTGGGCTAATTGTTTCTTCCTGAAGGGTAATTGTTATTCTCAGTCTGATATGGGGCAAAGTGTTTTCCAATAGGGTGGGTCAGCTGTCTCCCTCCCCTCCCTCCACCCAGGTAATGCCGCCTGTATAACAACTGTCTGCTTGAAAAAGATTACCTCTGCAGTGTAAGGGAATGGGTCAACACAGGACACTGGAATGTCTGCCTTCTGAGCTCTAACCCCAGAGCCCTCAATCCTGGCTTCTGCTCACCCAACTCTAATCCGCTCTGCTGTTTCTCTGTTGGATCATAAGATGGGTGGCTCCACAGGAAATTTTATGTGTTGGCTCTTTAAGAGCATGCCTGAATTTCCAGCCATCTGTCCCTGGTAGACAGCTACCCCACTGCTTTTCACAGCCAGATGTTATGTGGGTTCCTTTCTCAGTTCTGGTGCTCTCTGCTGGGGGCCCAGCTCTGGAATTAGTCACCAGAGTTCTCAGTTGGGAACCCCCTACATCTGAGATATCTCTCCAAACTTCAGCTGCTGTCTATGGGAGCCTGGACAGCCCTTTTGCACCTCTGCTCCTCTTACCAGCCTCTATGCAGTCTTCACTTTTGGTCCTCAGTTATCAGGGTTCTCTCCAGCTGGTCTTCCATTGATTATTCAGTAAGGTTTTCTATATTTTAGTTGTAATTACAGTTTGGACGTGGGAGCATGTCCATACAGCATCCACTTACTTCACCACCATTTTTTAAAAATACATACTTTTATTTATTTCAGAGAAAAGGGAGAGGGAGAGGGAGATAGACGCATCAATGATGAGAGAGAGTTATTCATTGGCTTCCTCCTGCACACCCCCCACCAGGGATTGAGCCCACAACCTGGGCATGTGCCCTTGACCAGAATTGAACCTGGGACTCTTCAGTCCACAGGCTGACACTCTATCTGCTGAGCCAAACCAGCTAGGTCTCACCACCATTTCTAATCTCCTAATTCTACCTGTTTTAAAACACTTCACTACACATTTCCCATTTCTACAAATGTCAATTCTAAGTGTTTCAAACACTTCCCTACACATTTCACAGCCCTTTAAATGTTAATTCTACCTGCTTTCATGCGCTTTCTTACACATTTTTCATTTGATTAAACATGAAGACTAAGTGTTTCAAACACTTCCCAGCACATTTCCCAAGACTTTAAAGGCGAATTCTGTTTTCAAACACTTTCCTGCACACTTCCCATTTCTTTAAACGTGGATTCTAAGTGTGTCAAAAACATCCCTACACATTTACCACCTCTATAAACATGAATTATAAGTGTTTTCACTTTCCTCCATATATCCTAGATCTTTCAATGTGAATCTAGTGTTTCAAACAACACCCTACACATTTCCCTAACCCTAACGCTAAATGCTAACCCTAATACTAACACTATTGCCTAATCCTATCCCTAACCAAACCCTAACCCTAAACCCTAACACTAACCCTAACCCTATTGCCTAATCTTAACTCTAACTCTAACCCTAACATTATTCTACACATCTCCCAGCTCCTTTAATGAGAATTATAAGTGTTTTCAAACACTTTCATGCTTATTTCCCAGCTCTATAAATGTGAATTCTAAGTGTTTGAAACACTTCCCTACACATTTCCCAGTTCTTTAAACATGAATTAGTGTTTGAAACACTTCCTTACACATTTCCCAGCATATAAATGAGAAATATAAGTGTTTTCCTCCATATTTCCCATCTTTTCAACGTGAAATCTAGTATATCAAACAATACCCTACATATTTACCTAACCCGAGCCCTAAATCCTAACCCTGTCGCCTAACCCTAACCCTATCCCTAACCCTAAAACTATCCTATTTGCCAGCTCTATAAATGTGAGCTCTAAGTCAGTGATGGCAAACCTATGACACGTGTGTCAGAGGGGACACGCACACTCATTTTTTTTGGTTGATTTTTCTTTGTTAAATGACATTTAAATATATAAAATAAATATCAAAAACATAAATCTTTGTTTTACTATGGTTGCAAATATCAAAAAATTTATATATGTGACATGGCACCAGAGTTAAGTTAGGATTTTCAAAATGCTGACACGCCGAGCTCAAAAGGTTCGCCATCACTGTTCTAAGTGTTTCAAACACTTACCTACACATTTCCCAGCAGTTTCAACATTAATTCTACCTGTTTTTGAACACTTCCCTACACATTTCCAGTTCTTTAAAAGTGAATTCTGTTTTCAAATGCTTTCCTACACGTTTTCCATTTCTTTAAAAGTGAATTCCAAGTGTTTAGAACACTTTCCTACAGATTTCCCTGCTCTATAAGTGTGAATTATAAGTATTTTCAAACACTTTCCTCCATATTTCCCAGCTCTTCCAACATGAATTCTAGTGTTTCAAACAATATCCTATACATTTCCCTAAACCCTAAACCTAAGCCTACTCTAACACTAATCCCTAACACTTAACCCCTAACTCTAACCCTAACTCCTAACCCCTAACACCTAACCGTAACCCTAACCCAAACACTAACTGTAATCCTACTGTTACTCCTACCCTTACCCCTAATCCTACCCCTACACCTAACCCTACTCCTACTCCTAATCCTACCCCTTCCCTTACCACTACCCCTTCCCCACCCCTACGCCTACTTCTACCCTTACCCCTGACCCTACACATACCCCCATCAATACCCCTGTCCCTGACCCTGAACCTCATCCTCACCCTAACCCAGTGGTTGACAAACTCATTAGTCAACAGAGCCAAATATCAACAGTACAACAATTAAAATGTCTTTTGGGAGCCAAATTTTTTAAACTTAAACTACATAGGTAGGTACATTGTTATTAACTTAATTAGGGTCCTCCTAAGGCTTAGGAAGAGCCACACTCAAGGGGCCAAAAAGCTGCATGTGGCTCACGAGCTGCAGTTTGCCAACCACGGCCTTAACCCTACTGCAATCCCTACCCCTACCTCTAACTTTAACCTAACCCTACCCACAACCCTAAATCTACCCCAAACTCTAACCCTAACTCTACCCATACCCCTACCCCAACCTATACCCCTACCCCTACACCTAACCCTACCCTTATCCCTAACCCTAACCCTTTCCCTACATCTAAACCTATCCCTATCCCTAAAACCACCCCTAACCCTAACAATAAAACCCTAACCCTAATCATAAACCCTATACCTAACCTGAACCCTGAACCCTAACACCCTAACCCTAACTCTAATCCTAACCCTTTACCCTTAACCCAAACTTTTAACCCTTAGCCCTAACATAACCCCTAGCCCTAACCCCTAGCCCTAACCCTTATCAAATAAGGATAGAAGCAAGAGATTGGAGAAAACTCAGAGAATGAGGAGAGAAGTGAGAGATGGTAGGAAAAGAGAGAATGAGGATCAAAGTGAGAGATCAGTGAAAATGGAGAGAATTAAGAGAAAAGGGGAGATGATAGAGAAAAGAGAAAATGAAGAGAGACACTGGAAATTGGTGAAAAAGGAAATAATGAGGAGAAGGGAGAGTTCATTAAAAATGGATAGACTCAGAATGAGTCAAGAATCAGGAGAAAATGGAGAAAAAGAGGAGAGATCAGAGAAAACAGAGAGAATGGAGCTAGATATTAGAGATTGGAGAACACAGATTAAATGAGTAGAGAGGAAAGAGATTGGAGAAAAAGAGCAGATTCAGGAGGAAAAGGAGTGATCAGAGAAAACAGAGAGAATAAAGAGACAAGGAGAGATGGTAGAGAGTGGAGAGAATGAAGAGACTACTAACGATTGAAGAAAATGCAGAGAATGAGGAGGAAAGTGAGAGTTCAGAGAAAACAAAGAGAGTGAGGAGAGATCAGAGAAAGAAAGTAGATTCAGAAGGGAAACAACAGATCAGAGAAAATGTAGAGAATGATGAGAGAAGTGAGAGATCAGAGAAAATGGTGCGAAGGAGAAGTGACAAGTCAAATGAAAGATCAGATAAAATGAGGAAATTCAGGAGGGTAGTGAGAGATCAGAAAAAATAGAGTTAATGAGGAGAAAGCAAGATATCAGAGAAAACTCAGGGAATGAGAGAAGTGAGAGATTATATGAAACAGAATGAGGATAGAAGTGAGAGATTGGAGGAAAGGGAGTGAATGAGGAGAAAAGTGCGAGATCACAGAAAATGGAGGTAATGAGAAGAGGTGGGAGAAAATGGAGAGAATGAGGAGAGAAGCAAAAGATTGAAAAAATACAGCAGATTCAGGAGGGAGGTGAGAGATCATATTGTAGGTAATGTAGAGAATGAGGAGAGAAGTGAGAGATCAGAGAAAATGGAAAGAATGATAGAAGGAAGAGATGACCAAAAATAGATAAATTCAGGAGTGAAGCAAGAGACAGGAGAAAATGAGAATGAGGAGTAAAACGAGAAATTGGTGAAAATGGAGAGAATGAGGGGAGATACGAGGTATTAGAGAACACAGATGAAATGAGAGAATGAGTAGATAAGGAGAGGTAGTAGAGAGCTGAGAAAATGAAGAGATTACCGAAGATTGAAGAAAATGAAGAGAATGAATAGAGAACCAAGAGATGGGGGAAAAGAGAAGAGTCAGTTAAGAAGGGAGGAATTGGAGAAAATGGAAAGAATGAGGAGAGAAGCAAGAGATCAGAGAAAACAGAGAGAATAAGGGAAATGAAAGATCAGACAAAATGAGGAAATTCAGGAGGGAAATGTGGATTCAGAGAAAATGGAGTGCATGTGGAGGGAAGGGAGAAATCGGAGAAAATATTTAAAAAAATGGGGAAAGACTCCATCAGAGAAAATGGAAAGGATGAGAATAGAAGTGAGGAATTGGAGAAAACAGAGAGAATGAAGAGAGAAAGGAGAGATGGGAAAAAGAATATGCACTATTGCAACTCCTCCCTTACTAGGGTGCTGTTCTCAGAATGTTCACAAGAGGGCAGTGCTGCAAATAATCCCTTATAGGGTGCTGTTATCAGAATATCCACAAGAGGGCAATATTACTCCTCCTCCCTGAAACTGCAAGAGATACCTAGGTCTTTCAATTGAGTTTTCTTTTCAGGCAGGAAGAATTCATTACTAGATCCCATTTCACAATGTACTCAGGAGAGCACTGTTTCAACTCTGCATGCAGGTCGAGAGGCCTCTAGAACTGTCAATTGGGTTTTCTTTTCAGACTCACCTACATCATTACTAGGGCGCTGTTCTAAGAATGTCCACAAGACTAATCTCTTACTAGGGTGCTGTTCTCACAATGTTCACAAGAAGTCCCTATTACAACTCCTCACTTTCTAGTTTACTGTCTCAGAATGTCCTCAAGAGGGCAATATTGCAACTCTTCCTTTACTAGGGTGCTGTTCTCAGAATATCCACAAGAAGGCACAATTGCAACTCCTGCTTCGAAATTCTTTGGAGTCATGGTTTTTATTTTTGCTGAGTCATGGTTTGCATTTTTGCTGAGTCATTGTTTTTTTGGTTTTTTTTTCCCCTTTAATATATTTTTTATTGATTAAGATATTACATATGTGTCCTTATCCCCACGTAACCCCCTCCCCCCCCCACTCCCGCTCATGCCCTCACCCCCCCGCCCCCCCGTTGTCCATGTCCATTGGTTAGGCCTATATGCTTGCATATAAGTCCTTTGGTTGATCTTTCCCCCTTACCCCCACCCTCCCCTACCTTCCCTCCAATGCCTGACAGTCCAATCAATGCCTCTCCGTCTCTGGATCAGTCCTTGTTCATCAGTTTATGTTGTTCATTATATTCCACAAATGAGTGAGATCATGTGGTGTTTATCCTTCTCTGACTGGCTTATTTCACTTAGCATAATGCTCTCCAGTTCCATCCATGCTGTGGTAAATGGTAAGAGTTCCTTTTTCTTCTTCCTCTTCTCAAAGAATACCTTCCAGCATTTCATATAATACTGGTTTGGTGGTGATGAATCCTTTAGGTTTTTCTTATCTGTGAAGCTCTTTATCTGACCTTCAATTCTGAATGATAGCTTTGCTGGATAAAGTAATCTTGGTTGTAGGTTCTTGCTGTTCATCACTTTGAATATTTCTTGCCACTCTTCTGGCCTGCAAAGTTTCTGTTGAGAAATCAGCTGACAGTCGTATGGGTATTCCCTTGTAGGTAACTGACTGTCTTTCTCTTGCTGCTTTAAGATTCTCTCTTTGTCTTTTGCTCTTGGCATTTTAATTATGATGTGTCTTGGTGTGGTCCTCTTTGGATTCCTTTTGTTTGGGGTTCTCTGCGCTTCCTGGGCTTGTAAGTCTATTTCTTTCACCAGGTAGGGGAAGTTTTCTGTCATTATTTCTTCAAATAGGTTTTCAATATCTTGCCCTCTCTCTTCTTCTGGTACCCTTATAATTCTGATGTTGGTACGCTTGAAGTTGTCCCAGAGGCTCCTTACACTATCTTCATATTTTTGGATTCTTTTTTCTTTTTTCTTTTTCGGTTGGGTATTTTTTGTTTCTTTGTATTTCAAATCTTTGACTTGATTCTTGGGATCCTCTTGTCTGCTGTTGGATCTCTGTATATTATTCTTTATTTCAGTCAGTGTATGCTTAATTTCTAGTTGGTCTTTTTTCATATCCTCCAGGGTCTCACTAAATTTATCGGCGCTTTCCATAAAATTCTTGAAAAACCTTATAAACGTGGTCTTGAACTCTATATCCAGTCATTTGCTTTCTTCCATTTCTGTCATCTGTGACCTATTTCTTTGTCTCCGCATTTTTTATGCTTCCCTGTGTTGGTAGAGTGGTTTTGTGTGCTAGGTGTCCTGTAGGGCCCAGTGGCTCAGCCTCCCCAGTTACCTGAGGTGGACACTCTTGGTGCACCCCTGTGGGCTTTGTGCAGAGTCTTGTTGTAGTTATGCCTTGATTGTTGTAGGATCACTGGGAGGAATTGACCTGCAGGCCAATTGTCTGTGAAAATCAGTTGTGTCTGCAGTGGGAGAACTTCTGTGCTGAAGACACCCTTCTGGGGCAAGACTTGCTTCAGTGGGGCTTTGGTGCTCACTGAGTCTGTGCCCTGAGTGTGTCCCTTATGGATCTGAGGAGTTGTAATCTGGATGGTCCCACTCTGACCACTGGGTACACTGGCTCTTGGATCTAAGGAGGTGCTAATTTAGTCTCTGCCTGAGGTTACCCAGCAGGAGCTAGGAAGACAACTGCAGATTCCCCTTCCTTTTTTGGAGTTTGGAGGTGCCCAGATGAGGCCCAGCTGTGAAGCAATGCAAGCTGCTGTGGGGCCTTGGGCCTTCTCTTGGAAGTTCTGGTTCTGTCTGGCCCAGATGCAATTTGTTAGGTAATTTTCAGGTTGCAAAGGGCCAGAGCATTCATATGCAAAAGCCTCTGCTGCAGCCTGCGTGGGGCGGCGTCGTAGGGAATCAAAGAGCAGAGCAAGCAGCTATGGTGGATCCTCAGCCTTGACCTAAGGGGCCCTGCGTCTCAGTGTCCCGATAATTGCTGCAAGCACCTCTGAGGGAAAGCCACCCTCGAGTTCCAAGTTCTGCCAGCTGCCAGACAGTCCAGTTTCTCCCCGTATGAGTCCTGGGTCCCCAGAGACTTCCTGGAACCGGAGTTCAGAGCAGTTGGGAGCTTGTGACTCCCTCCCGATTCAAAAAGACAGCCGCGTCCTCAGGTGCCAGCCCCTTTCCGGACGCGCTCGAGCCTCTGTACCTCTGCACTTTACTTCCACACCTCCTCTGAGTCTCCGTGTGCTTTTCTTTTTCCTTCTAGTTGTAGAATTTACACTCAGCCAGCCTTCCTGTAGTTCTGGATGATGTCCGTTTTGTCTTTTCATTGTATCTTTGAAGTTGTTGTGGGAGGCAGCAATTTCCAGTGTTTACCTATTCTGCCATCTTGGTTTCTCCCTGAGTCATTGTTTTTAATTTTTGTTGAATCATAGTTTTGATTTTTGTTGAGTCGTACTGGTGTCATGCTAGTGGGTTTGCTAAGTCATCCATTTTCTCTGACATCTGGCTTCATTCCTGAATTTCTCCATTTTCTCTGAAATGGTATTTTTGTCCAGAATCTCTCCTTTTTTTTTTTTTTTTGATCTGATGCTTCACACCATTTTTCTGATCTATTGTTTCTATCCTGAATCTCTCCGTTTTCTCTGATCACTCACTTCTTTCCTTGTTCTCTCTGTTTTTTCTGAACTCTCACTTGTTTCCTGAATCTCCGTTTTCACTGAACTCTGGCTTCTCTTGTATCTCTCTGTTTTCTCTTATCTATAGCTTTTCTCCAGAATTTCTCCATTTTCTCTTATGTCTCATTTCTTCCCTGAATCTGTTTTTTTCTGATTTGTAGCATCTCTCCTCATTATCTCCATTTTTCCTGATCTGTCACTTATCTCCTCATTCTCTTTGTCTTCTGTGATCTCTGGCTTCTCTCCTGAATCTCTCAATTTACTCTAATCTCTCACTTCTCTTCTGAATCTCTCCATTTTCTCTAATCTCACTTCTATTCTGAATTACTCAGTTTTCTCTGCACTCTCATTTCTCTCCGTAATCTCTAGGTTTTCTCTGCCCTCTCACTTTTCTCCCCATTCTCTCCTCTTTCTATTATCTCTGGCTTCTATCCTGGGTCTCTCCATTTTCTCTGATTGCTTACTTCACTCCGAAATCTCTCTGTTTTTCTGATCTATTGTTTTTCTCCTGATCACTCACTTTTTTCCTTACTCCCTCCATGTTCTTTGAACTCTCACTTCTCTCCTGAATCTTCCTATTTTCTCTAAACTCTAGCTTCCATCCTGAATCTCTCCATTTTCTCTGAACTCACACTTCGCTTCTCTCCCTTTTCTCTGAACTTTTGCTTCTCTCAAAAATTTTACCATCTCTCACTTCCCTCCTTAATCTCTGTTTCTGTGATCTTTTGCTTATCTCCTAAATCTTTCCGTTTTCTCTGATCTCATGCTTCTCTCCTGGAGGCTAACCTCTGACCTTTGATATTTGTTCTCTGAACTTTGATTTCTGGCCTTAAACTTTTGACCTCTGAGTTTTGAGCTCTGAGCATTGGACTTTAACCCTTGACCTTTGACTTTAAGCTCCTATACTCAGCCTTGCCATTTGAGCATGGACTGTGACCCTTAAAACCAAGCCATGATGTCTGACACCTTTACCAGTGACCACTGACCCTAGATATTTGAACCTTGTTCTTTGAACCTTGATATTTGAACCTTGAGCTGTAACAACTGGTGTCCAAGATCAGTCTTTGACCCCTGATATGACACTTGAACCCTGACCTTCAAGCCTTGCACCTTGACCTTTTAATCCTAAGCCTTGACCGCTGAACCTAAATATTTGGCTTTTGAACCTAGAACTCTGACTCTTGACTTTTGACCCTGACCAACTTGCCCTCTCCCTCTAAAATTATAATCTAACCTAAATAAGGATAAATATCATTAGAATAAATTAAAAACAATAAAATTATGCAATGATGACACACTTTACACATGAGATGAATGAGGCTTGTGTTGGCAAATCAGAGCAATCTCTTCCCAAACCAAAACAATGACAAATAAATACATAAATGGTTTTTTCTTTGATATTAGAAACTTCTGTGCACCAAAAGAAGCTGTCTAAAGAAAAGGGAGCCCACAAAATGAAAGAAAATCCTATATAATAAAAGGGTAATATGCAAATAGACCAAATGGCAGAACAACCAACCAACCAATCAAAGCATAATATGCTAATGATATGCTAAAACTGCTCAACTGCTTGTCGTGATGTGCACTGACCACCAGGGGATAGGCAGTCAACTGGTTGACCAGTCGCTAAGATGTGCACTGACAACTAGGTGCAGATACTCGAACCGGTAGGTTAGCTTGCTGGGGTCTGGCCAACCGGGACTGAATGAGATGGGCTGGACATGCTCTGGAGCCCTCCTGCAGTCCCTTTCTGGTCCAATGTGCACCATGGGGTCCACCTGCCAATTAATCTTCAAATTTTTATCATGATTTTTCTGACCTTAAAAACCACCAGTGCCCTGGTCCTGTGGCTGTTAGTTGGGTGCCTCCTGTGCACCAAAAGGCTGCAGGTTTGGTTCCCAGTCAGGGCAGGGCACAGACTTAAGTTTCAGGTTTGATCCCCCTCCCCCACACTGGGGTGTGGTCAGAGCGACTACAGAAGGCAGCTGATCGATGTTTCTTTTTCACATCAATGTTTCTCCCTCTCTCTCTAAAGTCAATGAACATATCCTTGGGTGAGGAAATATTTTTTAAAGTTTGATCCCTCAAGTAGATTAAGTATTATTAAAAAACAAACAAACAACATTGGTGCTCCCCATTACTTGCTGAATTCAATTGAAATTCCTTGGCCTGGCATCTGGGGCCCTTGTTACTCCGGCTTCAACCTCCAGGCTTACCTTGCATTATGTCTTCTCCATCTGTAAGAAAAGAGACTGAGGGGACCTTTAGGAGTCTTCAGGCTGGGCCCTCTTTGAACTTCCATCATTTCTGATCGACATTCCTCCTATTCTTCAACACAGCCTCCAATAGCATCTTCCCCATGAAATCCTTAATAAAGCTCCAACTGAATTAGCTTACTTTCTTTCTTGAAATAGACTAACTTGTATATAGTTGAATTGATGTATGTTCTTTTGAGCTCTAAGTCACCTGGTGACATTTTCTAATTTTGTCCGTCTGGGAGATGGGAAGGCAGAACACTGGGGACTCGTGGCCTCGGCGCCCCTCACACTCTGGGGCCAACTGTGTGGCCAGACACTTCCATTCACTTCTCCAACAGTTGTGAGCGCCTCCCTTGCCGGAAGCCGGCCCACCCTTGCTGCTGGACACAGTCGCTGCAGGGAAGAAACATCTGCACAGCATATGCTTCAAGGGACCTGGCGTATATGGCATACTGTTCTTAATATGTTTGCTCCCCCTCTTAGCGCTATGTGTTTTAACCAAGGCCACCTCCCCGAGAAAGGTTGTTTCCCCAGGTCGGGATTTTTCCCTGGAGTTAGGCATTAACAAGACTAAGGAAGGGAATAAATCACTAAAACCCCTTAACTAAGTACCAGGTAGGTAATCACCTTAACTATGAATAATCACACTTAAGTTACATAATCTTTACTTAGGATAATCTCCTTCAGTTACTTCCTTGTAGCTTAACAGAACAGTAGAGTAGTGACCTTGGAATGGAGATAACACCTTTGGAATAGAATGGATAGGATTAAAATCAAATGGTATAAATACAGATGTAACAGGACAATAAAAAGAGAACCTGGCTGGAGAACCTGGCTAGAGAACCTGGCTAGAGAGAACCTGGCTATGCTGATCAACTGAACGCTGTCTCCGTGTCCTTCATTCTTCGCCGACTCTGTCCACACCTTTGGGAACCCCTGGACCCACTAGGGCTGGACCCCAACACTCCCTGAGTGCCCAAAACACTGAGAAATGCTTATAATTTTTCCAACTGTATGATTCTGAATTATCTGGAGAAACTAAAGATAATGTTTGGGCTGTGTGTGGTTAGTGGAGGGTGATTTGTATGGAAATACTCTCAATATTTTGTAAATAATTCTTATTCCCATTCTGTTAAGGTTCAGATTTCATCAGAAAATTATCTCCTTCCTCCCTACACACACTTTCCAGTTCTATCCTGAGACAGACATAGGAGAGGAAAAAGGTCGACAAGGTTTAGAGTCAGAATCCTTAGATTTGAGCCTCAGATCCAGTAGTTACAAGCTATGTGGCCATGGATCCATCTGTTCACATCACTGAAATCAGTATCTACAGTAAAGGGCAGGACCTTTATGGGGTCTCCCTGGTGGACAGACATGGAACAACTGTAAATTGCAATCTGGTGTTCAAATGCTCACGGAGTTGCCATTATTTCTTCCTTTTTCCTTCTCTCCATTTGCATAACTCAAGTGAAACTGAAATGAGATTAGAGTTGTTAAAGAAAACGAAGGACTAACAGCGCTGGGGCAGTTCATGGTCACAGAATGTGTTGGGGAAAGATATTAGGGTGAGCAGAGTTAGAGGCTCAGTCAGAATAAGTAAAAAGAAGGCCAGCCCTGTCCTGCCTGGGTGGCTCTGTGGGTTGGAGCATTTTTCAGTGCACGGGGGTATGATATAGCACATACCCAGGGTGTGGGTCCAATCCCAGTTGGGGTGTGTGTGGGAGGCAACCAATAGATATTTCTCTCTCTCTCACTCTCCCTCTCCATTCCTTTCTCTCTCTAAAAAAAAAAAAAATCAATAAAACATACTTTTTAAAAAAAATATCAGCCCTTCTTTTGTTCTCCTTCCCTCCCTCCTGCCCTCCTTCTCCCTTGTGTAACCTCATTTGAAGAAAGTGATCAAAGATAGACCCTGCCGCTTCCTCCCAGTACTTTTGCAGTCAGGTGAGGAGAGGGCAGGAGGTGAGAACTCCAGGGATGTGTGGAGCACGCGTGGCACTAAAGTTGGCTGGCACTGGTGGGTGCTTTGTCCATAAAGGGGGAAGTCGCTAGAAATCACAGGTGAGCTGAGGGACGGGGAGACGTGAGCGTACTGGGTATTTTACACCAGAATGCTGCCTCTGGACCCTCTCCTGCCTTCGTGCCTTCTAAGCATTTCTAGAAAACACCAAGGATAACTTGCATCTGTCTTCAGTTACAAGGCATTTCACTTCTATTCCATAAGTTTATGTTCTAAGTAGTATGACCTCCATTTTCCAGGTGAAGAACCTGAAGCCCAGTGGTTAGTGGCTTGCCCAAGGTCACACTCTGTGAGAGCAGTCGAACCCAAACCCAATGTGAAACCCAGAGCCTGAGCCCAGGGGTTGCCGCAGGACACAGAACTCAAGCACTGACCCGAAACCCTAGGACTTGCACACGAGGAGGCGAGGAAGTGGCCTGAGGAAGGGGAAATCATCTTACTTCTACCCCCTCAGCTCTCTTCCTCCCTCCTCTGTCCTCCGCTGCCTCTCACCAGAGTATCCAGCATCCCACCCACTGCCCATCAGCTGCAGTTCCCACTTTATATCCTGCCTAGACCCAAAAGTGCTAAAACCACAACCAAAGGAGGCAGTTAAAGGGGCCGGTCCTCTGTGCCTCCCTCCTTCCTTCTCTCCTCTCCTATCTCATCTGGAAATCCCCCAACCCCTCCACCACCCCCACCTTCTGGAGACAGTAAGGCTCTTATACCCTTCAGGCTAACAGGGCAGGTTTCTGGGACTGGGCTCTGTCCCTGCTAATGGACCCAAGAGATATAAAGTTACCAGGCGTCTCAGGAAACTTAATTCAATTTCTTACAGATCATTTCTTTAAACCAGTTCCACTCTCATTGTGAGGTTGTCCCCCCCCCCCCCCCCACCCAGAGAGATTAGTAATACACAAAGAGCCATCCTCTCCAGGTTCAATGAATAAAAGCAGGAAAACCCAAGAATTAGAGGTGGATGGGCCTGAACTCTCTTTTCACCTGTGCCTGTGGGTTCCCTTTCCTGTTCTCCCTCCCATTCTAATCCCAGTCCTAGTGGCGTCAGCCAGCCTCAGACCCAGCCCATGGCAGAGGGCCTTCCTTTCTGTTGGGAACGGTCAGACTTTAAACGTTGTGTGCTGTGGTCAGGTCATGTGAGCTGACGCTGAGCTCAGAAGATACAGCTGCTTTGCTGATGGGTGGCCTCCGACCTTCCCCTGGGACCTAGCAAGCTAGTCTCTCACCACCTGCTTCTTGGGGAAGAAGCCGGCGTGGCCGTGTCCATCTTGTCTTCCTTTGTGTAGTGTGCGCAGCACCCAGATTGTTTGTCGGGACGTTAGGAATGAGTAGAGGCTAAGAAGAGGACAGATCCCTAGATGAACATCCACTCCAAGTCCTTATTAATGACATCCTTGTCCCCAAGGGGTTCTCCCCTGGCAGTGGAGACAGGCACTTGTCTCAGATGGGAGTGTCGTCATTTCAGCCATGTTCCTGAAGGGGAGTCCCAATCGCTTCATCTGTCTCTTTGTCAAATGCTTCCCTGTGCTATTGGGAGACAGACAGTGCAATGACTGCAAAGCACCACAGAGAGGAAAATAGCCCAGCCCTCGCCAGCCCCAGGCTCTGACAGGACTCCATTAACCCTACAAAGTGAACTAGAAAATAGGGAATGTAAGAATGAGTGAACAAATAAATGAATATAATTGTTTGTCAGGTTTTGCAGTCTGCGATATTCTTCCTTATTGTAATTCTCGCATCCCTTTAAGCACATTTCTATTTCTCTTTCTTTCTGTAGATCAGGAATATGAGGTCAGACTTGCCTACAGTGAGCCAGGTCGGAAATGGCAGCGGGAACTTGGACTCAGACCTCTCTGTCTGAGCCTCACACCACTGGCGTTTCCCTCAGCCTGTCAGCCCCTCTGCATAGTCAGGTCTGGGCTTCACATCGCGTCCTCAGTGCTGGGCTCCCTGTCCACCCACCTGGCTGCCTTCTTTCCTTTCACTCTCTTTCCCATTCGCCTGTTTCACCTCCTTCACCTCATTTATCGCCGCTGCTGTCTGGCATCATCCTGTTGCATCTTTAAGTCTGTAAGCTGTTCTACGTGCTAGGCTCTGTCTGAATTTGGCTTCCATTCTTTAGTATGGAGGTTAATATCACCTTTACCTCTATTGTACCCAAGTGAAAACTGAAGTGTATGGAGTTTAATTACTTTCCAAGTTTAAACAGTGGAAGCAGAGTTACCCTTTGTAGGAGATTTCAGATATTTGACTGCAAGGGTCACATTTTAATTATGTGCTAATCTCCTGAAAGTGTTATATGAATTTTTTCTGGATAAGGGTTGTATCATTGTTGCTATTTTTTCCTAGAAATAACATTTAACTTTTACAACAACTCTTATTAAAAAAATTTTTATTGTTGAAAGTATTACAGAAGTCTCCTTTTCCCCCATTGATGTCTTCTAGCCCCCCTGCCCCCCCACCCCAGGCCTTCACTACACTATTGTCTGTGTCCATGGGTGATGCATATATGCATACAAGTTCTTTGGTTAATCTCTTCACACCCACTCAGCCAACTCTGCCTTCCCGCTGAGATTCGACAGTCCATGGAAATATTTTGTGAATAAATTGTCTTTGTTCTTAAGAATCCAGATATGCGTGGAATCATGTGATATTTGTCTTTCTCGGCCTGGCAAATTTTGCTCAGCATATTACTCTCCAGGCCCATCCATGTTGTCTCAAAGGGCAAGAGATACTTCTTTTTTACTGCTGCACAGTATTCCCTGGTGTAAGTGGACCACATTTTTATCCACTCATCTACTGATGGGCACTTGGGCTGTTTCCAGATGTTAGCTGTTGTAAATTGCGCTGCTATGAACATAGGGTGCACACATTCTTTCTGATTGGTGTTTCAGATTTCTTGTAATATATTTCTAGAAGTGGGATCACTGGGTCAAATGGCAGTTCCATATTTAATTTTTTGAGGAAGCTCCATACTGTTTTCCACAGTGGCTGCACCAGTCTGCATTCCCACCAGCAGTGCACTAGGGTTCCCTTTTCTCCACATCCTCGCCAGCACTTGTCATTTGTTGATTTGTTGCTTGTAGCCATTCTGACAGAGTGAGGTAATACTTCATTGTCATTTTAATTTGCATTAATCTGATGATTGGTGTCTTTGAGCATTTTTACATCTGTCTCTTGGCCATCTGTAAGTCCTCTTTGGAGAAGTGCCTATTCAGGTCGCATGCCTGTTTATTAATTGGGTTATCTGTCTTCCTTTTGTTGAGCTGTATGAGTTCTTTATATATTTTGGAAACTAACCCTTTATCAGATGGATCATGACCAAATATGTTCTCCATAGCGTGAGCTCACTTTTCATTTTCTTGGTGGTTTCTTTTGCTGTGCAGAAGCTTTTTATTTTCATGTAGTCCCATTTGTGTATTTTCTCCTTAGTTTCCTTTGCCTTAGGAGATGTATCTAAACATATTGCTACTAGAAATGTCTGAGATTTTGCTGCCTATAGTTTCTGCTAGGATTCTTATGGTTTCATAACTTACATTTAAGTCTTTTATCCATTTTGAGTTTATTCTTCTGTATAGTATAAGTTGGTGATGTAGTTTCATTTTTTTTGCATGTACCTGTCCAATTTTGCCAACACTATTTATTGAAGACACTGTCTTTACTCCTTTATATGCTCTTGCCTCCTTTGTCAAATATTAATTGAGCACAGTGGCTTGGGTTTATTTCTGGGGTCTCTGTTCTATTCCATTGATCTGCATGCTTGTTGTTACACCAGTACCACGCTGTTTTGATTAAAATGACTTTGTAATATAACTGGATATCTGGTATTGTGATCCCTCCAACTTTGTTCTTCTTTCTTAAGATGGTTGCAGCCATTTGGGGCCTTTATTTTGTTCCATATAAATTTTTGGAGTATTTGTTGTTGATCTATGAAATATGCTGTTTGTATTTTAATAGGAATTGCATTGAATCTATAGATTGCTTTAGGTAGTATGGACATTTAAGGATATACCAATCCAGGAACATGATATATCCTTCCACTTTTTTATATCTTCCTCTCTCTCTCTTTTTTCAATGGCCTGTAGTTTTCTGAGTATACGTCTTTTACTTCTATGGTTTCATTTATTCTTATGTATCTTAATTTTTTTTTGCAATGGTAAATGAAATTGTTTTTTTAGTTTCTCTTTCTGTGAGTTCATTATTGGTGTATAAAAATGCCATTGATTTCTGGGTGTTAATTTTGTGTCCTGCTACTTTGCCAAATTCATTTATTAAATCTAGTAGTTTTTTGGTGGAGTCTTTAGGGTTTTCTATGTACAATAATGACAGTTTTATTTCCACCTTTTCAATTTGGATGCCTTTTATTTCTTCTTCTTGTCTGATCACTGTGGCTAGGACTTCCAGTACTATGTTTAATAAGAGTGGTGAGAGAAGACATTCCAGTCTTGTTTCTGGTCTTAGGGAAAATGGTTTTAGTTTTTTTTTCCCATTGGTATGATGATGGCTGTGGGTTTGTCATATATAGTCTTTATCATGTTGAGATATGCTCCCTCTATTTGTTTTTGTATTTATGTATTACATGCATCTGCTACAACTCCCAGTCTCTGGTGCAGGACAATAATAGACACTGTTTCTGGCCCCAAGTACCCTGTTTGGAGCTACCAGCAATCCACAGCTTGTGGCTCCCTCTGCTGGGCCGGGCACCTTTGGAAATGACCAACATGCGCACCAAGGTCTGCTTTTCCTAGCCCCAGGCCCAGAAGGAGATCAGGCAAAGATTCAAAGCCTCCAGAGATCTTCATCAGCCTGCAATCTGATTGTTATTTTCAGAGCCTCAGGCTCTAGACCACAGCAAGGCATCGAGTGCACAGGGCAGGGTGAAAGGTTTTCTGACAGGGTGCTGCCATTGCTTCCTCTCCCCCCAGGCAAAAGCTGCCTGGATGCTAAAGGTCTGCCTCAGAAAGATGCCCTCTACAGTGTGAGGGAATGACTCAGCACAGGAAACTGGGGCAGCTGCATTCTGAGCTCTAGCCCCAGAGCCCCCAACCCTGGTTTGTGCTTATATAGCTCCAGTCCACTCTGCCCTCCCTCTGCTGGAACTCAGGGTGAGTGGCTGCACATAAAATTTTGTGTGTTGGCCCTTTAAGAGGATGCCTGCACTTCCAGCCATCTCTCCCTGGTAGACAGCAACCCTGCTACTTTTAACCCATTGTACGCCATAAGTGTCTGTAGATGAAAGGGGCGGACCTTCCCCACATGCCAAATGTGCCTATAAAAAAAAAAATGTTTTCCCTAAGTGGCAGCCCTGAACAACTTTAAAATCATTTTTCATGAGATTTTTCAGCTGAAAATACTCAAGAACACCCACATTGTGAGTAATATATATTTTTATAATATTCATTGCAAATTGATTTTTTAAATTAAATTCAAAATATCGTGGTGTGTGAGGGTGGTTTCAGTTTTGGAGGCGTGGCAGTTAACTGGTTAACAACCAGATGTTATGTGGGCACATTCCTCAGTTCTGGGCTGGGGGTCCAGCTTGGGGTTTAGAACCCAGAGTTCTGAGTGGGAACCCCGACAGCTGAGACATCCCTCTGGAACTTCTGCTGTCTGTGGGAGCCTGGCCTGCTCTCTTGCGCCTCCACACTTCCTATCAGTCTCCATGTGTCTCCGCTTTCTGTCCTTGGTTGTCAGCTGGTCTTCAGTTGATTATTCAGGTGTTCTTTCTGTATTTTAGTTGTAATTCCAGTTTGGTGCTGGGAGAGTGTCAGTGTAGCTTCCATTTACTCCACAGCCATTTTGGAACTTCCTACAACATGGCTTAAGAAAATTGGTGACATTCCAGTATCTACCAACTACGGGAGGATTGAGAATTACTGAAATCAATGGTATAATTGAAGTGAATAATAATGGAACGATTTAAATATGTACAGTAGTTCCTCGGGCTATGTCGGAGATCCGTTTCTACAGCGCGATGTAATGCGATTTTTGCCGTTAGTCAGAACCCACCTACGTAAGCACCTATGTCACTCACATGGAGCACAGACACAGCAGTAATGAAGTGAAACAGTAAAAAAAAAAAAAAAAAATTAAAAGAAAGATAACAATTCTTGATCTTTACTTGTGGTAAAAAATAATAAAAAACATAAAGCACATATGTACATGCGTCAAAATGATGGAAGTTTTTTTTAAATAAATAAATGGGAGATGGTGACATAACCACAAAACAATGTTCATTGAGTCCGACATAACTCGAGTACTGTCTGTATATTTTTCAGGCTCATTAATATGTGGTTTGAAAATGCAGGTACTTATTCTTCTCTACAGATTTTACTGAAGATCCTTTCAACCCAGAGCTTACGCTGACTGGTCATGAAGGGGAGATTGCCCAGATGTGTATTTGAGGATGAAAGGAAATTAATGATTTAAAGCCTTCTAGTTATCACTTAAGACCTGAAAATATAAAAGTTGACTATAAATTACTGGAAATAATAGACACAGCATGAATTTCAGGTTCTGGGGCTTCTAACAGTGTGTTTGGAGTCTCTTAAACTCTCTGAGTCTTGCTTTTCTCATCTGTTAAATGAAGAAAAGAAAACTTTATTTATAGGGATATTATAAGGATTAAATGAAACAATTAATGTAAATTTCCTGGCATGCAATTGGTGATAGGCGAATTTTAGTCTCCTTCCACTACCCCTTGTTCATAATGATTGAATAGTTCATATGTGAGAGTGATTATAAAGTAAAAAATAAGGTTAATATAGCAAGTAAGCCTACTAGAACGCAAACATCTAATGAGTACTGACCCAGTGGAGTAGCTTCTATGGGGAAGCTGCCCACTCCATCTGACTGTGCTGTTTTGGCTAAAAACATTTGGAATGCTTCTCTCTACAGTCAGACCTTCATGCAGAACACATTCACAGGAAATTAGTTCAACAATTTTTTATTCATTCACCATGGACTGTTACTCATCCTGAACAAGTGAATGAGCTATTGTTTTCAAAATAGACCAACAGATAAGAAGCAAGCCACAACTCTAGCACCCCTTTTCAGCTCTCTAATCAAGTATTGCTCAGCTCCCCACAATGTTTTCCAGATATGCTCAGAGAAGCTCTTGTTGGCAAATTCACCAGTAGCCACTTTCTAAATGGAAAGTGTATTGTCTCTGAGGGACAGTGTGTATCAGTCAAAGGAGGTAAGGGATAGTGACATTCGTGAAGACAAAGGAGACAGAAATAGAATTACAAATACCTAGAGCATTCTTTGAAAGAAAGATTTAAAAACAGCAGCTTTAATGAAAGAATAGGGTGGAGTGTAACAAGGCTAATGTGGGAACGAGGCAACCCTATTTCAGGTAGTAGCACTTCCCTGCAGATAGTCTCAAGAGCCATTATTTACAGGAAACTTGCTTTGACTGTGAGTGTCCTAAAGAACCACTTTACTTCGATTTCAAAGGCCAACCATGTTGACACTTCCAACTAGGGATTACTAGCTGGATCTGTGGCTTTTGAGAAAGAAATCTGTGTTGGTATAAAAGAGGAAAAGTCCAGCCCTGGCCGGTGAGACTCACTCCTGTTCACTGAAAGGTTGCTGGTTTGGTTTCCTGGTCAGGGCACATACCCAGGTTGTGGGTTTGACCCCCTGTTGATGTGCATATGAGAAGCAGCCAATCAATGTTTTTCTCTCTAAAAAAAAAAAAAAAATCAATAAAAGCATATCTGTATATATAAAGAGCCAGGGTCCATAATGACCGAAGGCTGACCAAACACCAGATGTCAGTGCTGGGTTACCATGGCGACCCAGCACTGACTGCTGAGGGGGCTGTGGATCAGGCCGGGAGAGAGGCCTGCAGAGAGAGAGGCAGGGTCTGATCCGCAGCCTCTGTGGCAGCTATTGATCAGCTGTTGCCTCTCTCTTTCTCTCAGGGCTTCGCCAGCAGCCAGGCCTCTGCAGGGGCTGCTAATCAGCCCCACCTCTTTTATCAGGCCAAAAGATAGGCCCAGAGATGCTGACTTTCATAGAAACTGACCAATCAGAACCTAATCTGGGTGAAGTGCCAGGAGCCAATGGCTGCCTAGGAGGTGGAGCTCATGACGCTGACTGGCATCAAAACTGACCAATCAGAACCTAATCTGGGTGAACTGTGAAGGCAGAACCTAAGGTAGGGACTGAGGAGGGGTTCTAAGGGCAACAGCTGTTTGGTGTAAGGTGTAAGAAAGCGGTTCAATTTTTTAATGACTACTTTGGCAATATAGTGCATATGGCTGGCTATCAGTCCAGATATAGGGATTATGTGTTTTTGTCTGCCAAGAGCATCTCCTCCTGCTGAAAAAGGCTCCCCCCGCCTATTTAAGCAATCCTATCCTATATAATCTATCTATACTAATAAAAGGGTAATATGCTAATTAGACTGGGTCGACCGGCCATCTTCCAGATGTCCGACTTCCTTCCAGACAAAGCCATCTTGATGGGGGCTGAGGCAGAGGCCATTAGGGGCAGTCAGGCCAGCAGGGGAGGGCAGTTAGGGGCGATGAGGCAGGCAGAGGCAGTTAGGGCAGTTGAGGTCAATTGGGCCGGCAGGGGAGTAGTTAGGCATCAATCAGACTGGCAGGGGAGTGGTTAGGGGGCGATCAGGCAGGCAGGCAAGCGTTAGGAGCCAGCAGTCCCAGATGGTGAGAGAGATGTCCGACTGCCTGTTTAGGCCTGATCCTAGGCCTAAACCGGCAGTTGGACATCCCCCCAGGGGTCCCAGATTGGAGAGGGTGCAGGCTGGGCTGAGGGACACTCCCCAGTGCATAAATTTTGTGCACCAGGCCTCTAATTTTAAATAAAAAGGAAAGAAATAGAAGAATTCCATGAGTAAGATGCTAAGCAGCCAGAATGGCTCTGGAGCCCTGGGCTTTATCGCCCAGGTGAGGGTTTTTTCCTAGGAATAAAGACCTGCATCTCTAATTCCATCTGTCACCAAACGAGCTAGGCTCTAGGTCAGCCCTGGGCAAACTACGGCCCGCAGGCCAGATCCGGCCCGTTTGAAATGAATAAAACTAAAAAAAAAAAAAGACCGTACCCTTTTATGTAATGATGTTTACTTTGAATTTATATTAGTTCACACAAACACTCCATCCATGCTTTTGTTCCAGCCCTCCGGTCCCGTTTAAGAACCCATTGTGGCCCTCGAGTCAAAAAGTTTGCCCACCCCTGCTCTAGGGCCATAGACCATCCCCTCTGTTCAAATGTCCCGTCTTTCCTCCAAAATGCATCACTACCACTGAGAGAAATCTAAAGTCTTTTGTAATTTAAAGGATGAAGTACAATTTTTTATTGCTTTAATTTGAATATTTTCAAACCCACAGGAAAGTTGAAGGAATAATAGAATACCCATATACCTCTTCACCTACATTCACCAACTGACAAGTTTTTTTTATACCCACCTTGTTTCACTCTCTCTTTATTTATATACATACTTTCCTTTAGCTAAACTGTCCAAACGAAAGCTTCCCATATCATGACATTTCAGCATTAAAGTTTTAAGTTTGCATGTTCCAGGGACAAGAACATTCTCCATAACCACAGCACCATTATTGCACCTACAAAAATCAGCATTAATGCCTTGAGTCTGCAGGGGTTCAGAATGAGCCACACCAAGATGTGCCTCAGTGGTATATGGATTATTTTGAGTTAAAGACAAACTTCTATTAATCTCCCCTCTTTAACTATCTAGAGAAATTTAAATTAGCAGCCTTGCTCATAATAAGAGATTATCCAAGATAACCTTTTCTGACCTAGCTCTGAGGCAGAGCAAACTCCAGAGTACTGAACATGTGCTCTCCCTGCAGTGGCTTTCTGGGACCCCACGGTGCATCACCTCATCCCTAACTCAGAATGTCTAATAGACCCGTTTTTCCTTTCTGTGTCTGAACTTCTTGTGTGTTGTATCTCTGACTCTCTTGTGTATGTGGGGTTCCCATGAGCACAAAATTAAATTTGATTTTCTCTTGTCAATCTGTCTCTTGTTAATTTGATTATTTGCCCAGCCAAGAGAACCAGAGGAGAGAAAAGGGAATTTTGCCCCTTCCTCACAAGTCCATAGTAAAATTTCAAAAATTATCCCCAAAATGTTCTTTATAGTGGATTTTTTAAAATCAAGGATCTGATCAAGGTCTACTATGCATTGTAAACACCCCAGTTGTGGGAAGCCGCCTATCGTCTTCACTAGCAGAGAGGTGTGGACAAGGAGCCCGGAAGGCTGGTGACCCTTGAGCCCTGGCAAAGGTCAGAGCTATGCACCCACTGTTTAGTCGAGACAGTGGTAGCTGAAGCAACTTCCCCACCAGATAGCCATGTAAATCCTCACTGATAAGATAGTCTGTCTGTTACTGGAACTTGCCTGCCTAACGGCTATGGGTGGATCCCAAACTGAATAAAAAGATGGCGAGGCCTGAGCACAAGTGGAGTCCATTTTCTTGGGATGGGCTCTCACCTGGCCCCCCAGTTTCCAAATTATTACTTGTCTCTTTCACTTGTGTGCGGCCCCTCTTCCAGATCTTGAACCCTGAACCACGCGGGACGTGGGGAAACATACATATACAAATGTACACACTAGTGTTCATGGTCTTGGGTCCTTTATTTAACAAGCCTGGGCTACTTTTCCTGCAGAACATCCCACATTTAATGATGCAGAAAATGTGCAGGAAAGTGTTTGAAACACCTAGAATTCAACATTAAAGCGTGCAGGATAGTGATAAGGTTAGGGTTAATGTTAGAGTTAGGGTTAGGGATTAGGGTTGGAGCTAGTGTTAGGGCTTACTTCTCACATTAGTATTTAGGATTTAATTAGGAATGTTTAGAGTAGTGTTTGGATTGCAGAATTCATGTTGAAAGAGTGGGAAATTATGTAAGAAAGTGTTCAAAAACATTTAAGTTCATGTCAAAGACCTGGAAAATACATAGGAAAATGTTTGAAAGCCCTTATAGTTCATATTAAAACAGGTGGGAAATGTATAGAGGAGTGTTTGAAACACTTATAATTCCCGTTTACAGGGCTGGTAAATAATTAGGAAAGTGTTTGTAATCACCTATATTTCACCCTGAAAGAACTGGGATATATGTAGAAAAGTGTTTGAAAACTCTTACAATTCACGTTGAAAGTGTTGGGAAACATGTAGGAAAGCATTTAGTGTAAGAGTCAGGGACATGGTTAGGGTTGGGGTGAGGGTTAGGGCTAGAGTTACGGATTACTGTAAGGGTTAGGATTTAGGATTAGAGTTATGATATGTGTAGGATACTGTTTGGAACACATAATTCACATTGAAAGACCTGGACAATATGAGGGAAAGTTTTAGAAAACACTTATATTTCATGTCAAAGAGCTGGGAAATAGGTAGGGAAGTGTTTTAAAACACATATTTCATGATGATAGAGCTGAAATGTGCAGGAAAGTGTTCGATACACGTGTAATTCACGTTGAAAGAGCGGGGAACGTGTAGGAAAATGTTTGAAACACAAATAATTTACGTTGGAAGAGCTGGGTGCTTTCATACTCCTGGTTCACTTAATTATCACAGAATCCCATTTTAAGATGAGAAACTGAGGTAAATATTTTTGCTTACTTTCCCAAACCTATAGCCCAGTCCTAGAACGGGACTCAGCGTAGAGTGGGCTGAGGGAGGGAGGTTTGGGTTGGGGGTGGGGCAGCAACTGAATAGGGGAGGCAGCAGCAGGCACTTCAACATTGTAATTTCCGGGATGTACATGGCAGACATGGCACTTGCCAGAGTGGAATTCCCTGTGGCTTCGTATAACTTAATCTTCCCTCATTGCAGAGGTTATAAGTTATTTGTGTTTACATTACATATCATGTATGATTTGGAAAAATATATCTAATATCAATGTACACAGTTCCACAAAGATTCACTCAAATGCATTTTCTATAATTTGAAAGTAAACCTACATTTTAAAAAAGAAATACTCAAAAATTATGTCTTGCAACCTCTGAGACCACTGTATTTTCTTTTCAGGTTTTTAAAATAACATTTATTTTTTAAAAGTTAACATGTGCCTAATAGGAGGCGAAAACACAAGAAGCAAAGAACAAAATCATCCATAGTCACAGCAGTTCACATTTAATGTGCCCTTCTGGGTCCCCTGTGTATGTGCGCAACTGTGCCGCCATTTTTATGTAATTAGATTGTACAGTTATGTATCATGCTTTTTCACACATTATGAATACCTGCCATTTCAAAGTCCCAAATCTATATGTGTGTTTTGATAACCAAAAATACACTACACCAACTCAATCTGGGAAAAAAAATGTATAATTCTGCTTTTCTTGGTGACAAAAATTTTATAAAAGACAAAAATGGGAACAGGCCTTTAGTTAAAGATATGGACAGAGGCCGAGACCGGTTTGGCTCAGTGGATAGAGCGTCGGCCTGCGGACTGAGAGGTCCCGGGTTCGATTCCGGTCAAGGGCATGTACCTGGGTTGCGGGCACATCCCCGGTGGGGGATGTGCAAGAGGCAGCTGATCAATGTTTCTCTCTCATCGATGTTTCTAACTCTCTATCTCTCTCCCTTCCTCTCTGTGAAAAATCTATAAAATATATTAAAAAAAAAAGATATGGACAGAGTTACAATTAATATACTGCATTCCCTTAATGTTCCATTAAGATTGAGACAGAAAGCAAGAGAGTACACAAGTATAATGCGTCTAAGAGAATTCTTTATCTGATCTACACTTTTAAAATATTAGCAAGGAAGCAAGTTCCCATTGAGTTCCCTAACCTTGTCTCCCTACAGCACAGCCCAAGGAGGTGCTTGCGAGTCGATGGGAATCTGGGAATGGAAGTGCAACCGGTCTGCACACATCCCTGCCGCCCACCCCCTTGGCCCTCGCTGTCCACCTGGGACAAAGGCGATGTCCAGGCTTGATTTCCGCTCTTTGAAATCAAGTTCTTTGATATGTTTTCTTCATATCTAGGTTTCTAGATCTACTTAATTCAATTCTATTTCTTATAAATAAAATTTCCCCTTATGCTGCCCATCCATTTTCTTTGGTATAAGAAAAAGCAGCTGTGTGAGAAGAGGAACACACTTTTTTTAGCTTGTACTGCGATTGCACAACACTTCCATTGCTATGTGGCAAGCAGAGATGCGAGGCCTTCACACGAAGCAACGGATAACAAGAGTGCCTCCTGTGAGGGCTCCAGAGCAGACACGCTGGGAATAAAATAAAAATAGACCCCTCCCGACTCTCTTGCTTTTGCAACTGGGAGAGATCTTGATTTTTCAATGGGTGTGAAAAATATAAGCATGTGTTGGTTTAGACGCAGGGGTGGGCAAACTTTTTGACTCGAGGGCCACAATGGGTTCTTAAACTGGACCGGAGGGCAGGAACAAAAGCATGGATGGAGTGTTTGTGTGAACTAATATAAATTCAAAGTAAACATCATTACATAAAAGGGTACGATCTTTTTTTTTTTTTTTTTTTTTTAGTTTTATTCATTTCAAACGGGGTTTGCCCACGGCTGGTTAGAGTGACGCTCCAAACTGTGTCCACCTCAGCTTCTCCTGCTGGGTGACGTGACTGCAAGGTCGGGCTGCGCATCAACAGTCACGAGAAGGCTGCTGCACCTTCCCCGCGGGCCCTGCTCTGTGCCTGGTCCTAGGGACAAACTTCAGATGGTAAAACAGTCCCCAGCCTGCAGGCCCTTAGATCTGTTATCATCGTGCTTCAAGGACAGGGTAAGAATGGCAAGACTATTTCTTAATTTTAATTTAATTATTTAGGTCTAATTGACATAAAACATTGTAAGTTTAAAGTGTACAGCATATTGGTGATTTAAAAATGGCAGAGTAAGTGGATGCTGCAGGGACATGCTCCCAGGAACAAACTGGAATTAAAACTAAAATACAGAAAAACTTCCTGAATAATCAATGGAAAACTCATGGGAGAAAACCCTCATACTCAAGGACTGAAAGTGGAGACTGCATAGAAACAGGTAGGAGGGGCAGAGGGGCTAAAGGCCTGAGGGGGCACCCACAGACAGCAACTGAGGTAACTGGAGAAATATCTCAACTGTGAGGGGTTGCCACTGAGAACGCTGGGGTCTAATCCCCAGGCTGTTGCCTGCCCGCCCCCCCCCCCCCACACACACCCCAGCAGAGAGAGCACAACAATAGAAGCCAGGATTGGAGACTCAGGGGGTAGAGCTCAGAAGGCAGACACTAGTTTCCTGGGCTGAGTCATTTCCTCAAACTGCAGAGGTCATCTTCTCATGAAAACTTTTGGTTTGCCTGAAGGGAAGACAGTTGACATACACTATTGGAAAACACCTTGCCCTGAGGCCACTTAAGAGACTAAAAATAACAATTAACCTCCAGGAAGAAGCAACTGCCCCACCCTGGTGAAAAAAATTCTCACCACACCTGAGGGCAATTACCTGGGGGGCACTTTAAGTCAGAATCCTATTGGTCTGTAGGCAGAGGCGGTCTCTGGAGGCTTTGAGTCTGTTTTCAGAAACAGCATTTAACACTGTCTTGCATTAGAGATTGACAGGTGTGGAGGATCTACCTAATACATAGTCACAAACTCAGACAGCCAAAATGAGGAGTCAAAGAAAAAAACCCAAATGAAAGAATAAGAGAATTCTCCAGAAGAAGAGATAAATGAAACAGAGATAAGAAATTTATCTGAAACAGAGTTCAGTGTAAAGATGGTAAAGATGCACAACAGCATGAAAAAAAAAGACATAGTAACTATGAAAAAAGAACAGTTGGAGATAAAGAATGACATAACACAAATAGTGAACACATTGGAAGGAATACACTACAGATTAGAGGAAGCTGAGGATCAAATCAGTGAATTAGAAGACAGAGTTGAAAATATAGATCAATCAGAGAACCAAAAAGAAAAAAATAATTAAAAAACAGGAGGACAGCTAAAGGGAGCTGTGGGACAATGCAAAATGTAAAAATATTAAATAGCAGGTGTGTCAGAAGAGGCAGAAAGGGAGTAAGGGATAGAGAAGGTGTTTCAAGAAATAATGGCAGAAAACTTCCCTAACCTGGTAAAGGAAAAAGTCACATAAGTTCAGGTGGCACAGAGAATCCAAGCAAGAAGAAACCAAATAGGCCAATGACCAGACACATCAAATTCCAAAAATGAAAGACAAAGGGAGAATCTTAAAGACAGCAAGAGAAAAGCAAACAGTTACCTACAAAGGAATTCCCATAAGGCTGACACCTGATTTCTCATCAGAAACTCTATAGGCCAAGAAAGGAATGGCATGAAGTACTCAAGGTTATGGAAATCAAGGCTCTGAACCCAAGATTACTATATCCAGAAAGACTGTCATTCAAAATAGACAGTCAAACAAAGAGCTTCCCAGACCAAAAAAAAAAAAAAAAAAAAAAGAAAAGAAAAGAAAAAGAAAGAAAGAAAGAAAGAAAGAAAGAAAGAAAGGCTAAAGGAGTACATCACCGCCAAGCCAGCATTACAAAAAATGCTTCAGGGACTGCTGTAATGAAAAGAAGACACACAGAGAGAAACCTTGCCATACAGAATTAAAATGCAATAAATAAGTACCTATCAATAATAACCCTAAGTGTAAATGGATTAAGAGCTCCATTAAAAAGGCATAGAGTAGCTGAATGGATACAAAAACATGACCCAACTTTATGCTGTCTATAAGAGACCCCCTCAGAACAAAAGACACACACAGGATGAAAATGAAGGGATGCAAATGGAAAGGAAATGCTTATATCTGACAAAATAGACTTTAAAATGAAGGCCATCACAAGAGACAACAAAGGCCACTACATAATACTAAAGGGATCGATCCAAAAAGAGGATATAAGCCTGGTAAAGATATACACACCCCATGTAGGAGCACCTAAATATATAAAAAAACTGCTAGAGGACTTTAATGGAGAGATCAACAACAATACAATCATAGTAGGGGACTTTTAACACCCTGCTGATTTCACTGGATAGAACTTCCAGACAAAAAATTAACAAGGAAAGAGTGAGTCTAAAGAACACACTGGATCAGATGGATTTACTTGACATTTATAGAGCATTATACCCAAAGCAGCAAAATATACATTCTTCTCAAGTGCACATGGATCATTCACTTGATCCACAGGTTAGGACACAGACTAAGTCTCTACAAGTTCAAGAATATTGAGCCATAACCAGTTTGGCTCAGTGGATAGAGCGTACGCTTGTGGACTGAAAGGTCCCAGGTTCAATTCCGGCCAAGGGCATGTACCTTAGTTGCGGGCACATCCACAGTAGGAGGTGTGCAGGAGCCAGCTGATTGATATTTCTCTTTCATCAATGTTTCTAACTCTCTCTCTCTCTCCCTTCCTCTCTGTAAAAAATCAATAAAAAATATATTTCAAAAAAAATATTGAAATCATATGAAGTATCTTCTCAGATTATTGTGACATGAAATTAGAAATCAACTACAGTAAAAATGCCCCAAACATTCCAACACACGGAGGCTAGAAAGCATGTTATTAAGCCATAAGTGGCTTATGAACAAGATCAAGAAAGAAATTAAAAACTTTCTGGAAACAAATGAAAATGAACACACAATAACACAAAATCTCTGAGACACAGCAAAAGCAGTTCTAAGAGGGAAGTCCATAGCACTACAGGTATATCAAACAAACAAACAAACAAACAAACAAAACCACCACCACCACCAAAAAAACAAGAAAAATCAGCAACAAACTATTTAACCCTACAACTTAAAGAACTAGAAAGAGAACAACAAGAAAACACCAGGACATGTAGAAGGAAGGAAATAATAAAGATTAGAGCAGAAATAAATAACATAGAGACTAAAAAAAAACACACTGTAAACAATCAATGAAATCAAGAGCTGGTTCTTTGAAAGGATAAACAAAATTGATGAACCATTAGTCAGACTCATCAAGAAACAAAGAGAGAAGACCTAAGTAAATAAAATCAGAAATGAAACTGGAGAAGTAACCAGTGATACCACAGAAATACAAAAGATTGTAAGAAAATACTATGAACAACTATATGCCAACAAGCTGGACAATGTGGATGAAATAGAAAAATTCCTAGAAAAATATAAACACCCAAAACTGAATCAGGAGGAATTAGAAAACTTGAATAGGCCAATAACAACTGCTGAAATAGAAGCAGTAAAACAAACAAACAAACAAACAAACAAACAAACAAACAAAAAACTCCCAGCAAACAAATCCCAGGACCAGACGACTTAACAGGATAGTTTTACCAAATGTTCAAAGAAGAACTAACAGCTATACTCCTCAAACTATTTCAGAAGATCCAAGAGGAAGGAACACTTCCAAATTCTTTTTATGAGCCAGCATTATCCTAATTCCAAAACCAGATAAAGACACTACAAAGAAAGAGAATTACAGGCCAATATCTCTGATGAACAAAATATTAACAAACTGCATCTAGTGACATATTAAAAATATCATACACCATGACCAAGTAGGATTTATTTGAGGGATGCAAGCCTGGTACAATATTCACAATCAATAAATGTGACACATCACATAAACAAATTGAAAGACAAAAATCGCATAATCATAGCAATTGACGCAGAAAAAGTATTTGACAAAATCCAAAACCCATTTTTTTATGAAAACCCTTGGCAAAGTGGGAACAGAGGAAGCATATCTCAACATGATAAAGACCATTTATGACAAACCTACAGCCAACATCATTTTCAATGGGAAAAACTAAAACAATTTCCCCTAAGACCAGGAACAAGACAGGGATGTCCTCTTTCACCACTCTTATTCAACATAGTACTGGAAGTCCTAGCCACAGTGATCAGACAAGAAGATGTAATAAAAAGACTCCAAATTGGAAAGGAGGAAGTAAAACTCTCATTATTCACAGATGACATGATATTGCACATAGAAAACCCTAAAGACTCCACCAAAAAACTACTAGATTTAATAAATCAATTTGGTAATGTAGCAGAATACAAAATCAATGCCCCCAAATTGATGGCTTTTCCATAATGAATTCTCAGGAAGAGAAACTAAACAAACACTCCTATTTAGCATTGCAGCATACAAATTAAGATACTTAGGGATAAACTTAACCAAGGAAGCAAATGACCTGTACTCAGAAAACTACAGGACATTGAAAAAAAGATAGAAGAACATATAAACAAGTGGAAGAATATACCATGTTCATGGATTGGTAGAATCAAAATCATTAAAATGTCTATATTACCCAAGGCAATCTACAGATTCAATGCAGTCCCTATTAAAATGCCAACAACATACTTCACAGCTAGAACAAGTACTCCAAATATTTATATGGCGTCAAAAAAGGCCCCAAATAGCTGCAGCAATTTTGAGAAAGAAAAACAAAGTTGGAGGAAATCTGGGGACTGGCTCTCTTAGTAGTGGGGAGCTATTTACAAACACCAGATTTCAAGTTATATTGCAAAGCCACTGGAATCAAAACAGCCTGGTACAGGCACAAGAATAGGCATGTAGATCAATGGAACAGAACAGATAATCCATAAGTTGATCCAAGCCATTACACTCAATTAATATTTGACAAAGGAGGCAAGAGCATGCAATGGAGTTAAGAGAGTCTTGTCAATAGATGGCGTTGGGAACATTGGACAGTACATGCAAAAAAATGAAACTAGACCACCAACTTACACCATACACAAAAATAAACTCAAAATAGATAACACATTTAAATGTAAGTCGTCAAACCATAAAAACCCTAGAAGAAACCATAGCAAGCAAAAATTCAGACATCTCTCATTGCAATATCTTTTTTTTTTTTTTTTTTTTTTTTTTTAGGATAAACACCTTTATTACACGGGCTAAGATAGAAGAGAAGAGGACTTATTTGCCTTTCCGGGCCTTGATTTTCCTCAGATAGAACTCCAGCGCCTTGCCCTCGAGCACATAGCCATCTGCTCGGCCGCATTGGCCTGGTCTTGAAGCGATGCATGCAAGCAGCTTGCCCTGCTGGAACTGCTCCTCGAGAAGACTGCTGATTTTGGCATTCTTTTTCCTCTCATCATATTTCTTCTGAATTTTCTTTGATCGTTTTTTGTTCAAAATCTCTTCCTCTTCAGGCGTCAGCTTGGCCCCCTTCTGGCGGCCCAGGGGCAGTGCCTCTAGTGGTACCGCTGTCAGTATGGTGTGCTGTCAACCAGCACGATGCAGTTCTTCACTAGGGTCTTGGTGCGGACCAGCTCATTGTTGGATGTGTTGCAGACAACATAATAATCCTCATTTTGCGCATACAACACTCGGAGCCCCAGGAGAAGTTGCCCACGTCCAGCCTCAGGATCCGGTACTTCTTGTTGCCGCCATGCACGTGGACTGTGTGTATGTGGCGGGGTCCAATCTTCATGTTGGCAGCAGGGCGTCTCAGCTCATATTTCCGCTTCTTGTCGTAGGGCTTCCTCTTGCCCCCGGTCTTGCGGCGCTTGTGCAGTTGTCCTGAGAGATACCCATGGCTCGGCCGGTTCGAAAGAGTCATCGCAATATCTTTACAGACAAATATCCTTAGGCAAAGGAAACTAAGGAGAAAATAAACAAATGGGATTACCTCAAAATAAAAAGCTCTGCACAGCAAAAGAAACAATCAATAAAACGAAAAGAGAGCCCACTGTATGGGAGAACATATTTGACAATGACACATCAAATAAAACGTTAATATCCAAAATATATAAGGAACTCATACAACTTAACAAAAGGAAGACAATCCAAGTTAAAAATGGGCAAAGGATCTAAATGGACACTTCTCCAAAGAGGACATAAATATGGCCAAGAGAAATATGAAAAAATTCTCAAAGTCACTAATCATCGAAGAGATGCAAATCAATATGATAATGAGGTACCATCTCACACCTGTCAGAATGGCTACCATCAACAAATGACAACTGTTGGTGAGGATGTGGAGAAAAGAGAATCCTCATGCACTGCTGGTGTGAATGCAGACTGGTGCAACCATTATGGAAAACAGTATGGAGTTTTCTCAAAAAATTAAATCTGGATCTGCCATTTGACCCAGTGATCCCACTTCAACAAATATATTCTAAGAAACCTGAAGCACCAATGAGAAAGAATGTATGCAACCCATGTTCATAGCAGCACAATTTACAATTTCCCCTAAGAACAGGAACAAGACAGGGATGTCCGCTTTCACCACTTTTGTTCTGGAAACAGCCGACATGCAGGACTACTAAGGGAGCCAGTCCCCAGTTCCGCCCGCAGCCTCCACCCATTGATTGTAGCCTGAGGACCAGGAGGAGGGACCAAGAAGTATGCATTCCAGCCACTCATCAGTCTCCACTGCCACCAATTGATCAGAGCCTGAGGGACCCCAGTTCCCCTGTTAGCCATCCCCTGATCAATTGGAGCCTGAGGGCTGGGGGTGGACCGGTCGTTTGGTCATCCTGGTCATCACAGCCTCAGGCTTTTTATATATATAGATTACTCCTTTGCAAATGTCGTGTCATAAATTAGAATTGAAAGTAGGTGCAATCATCATGCTACTGAGAAATCTTAAGAGTAAATGGGGTCTTTGTAATGGTACCAGATTTGTTATCAAAAGATTGCGGACTAACATAATTGAAGCTGAAGTATTAACAGGATCTGTAGAGGAGAGGTTGTTCTGATTCCAAGAATTGATTTGTCCCCATCTGACACTGGCCTCAGAATAAGTTTAATCAATTTATTAGACATTGTAGACATTGTTTTTATCAATGTTGTTTTTATATCATGTTTTTGTTTTTTTCATATCATGTCTTTATTGTTATATCATGTAGTTATTGTTTATTTATTAATCAATTTAGATATTATTTCATATATATTTTACTAATTTTCTTTCATCTCTGGCACTTCTATTATAGAGAAAGGACAACTAGCAATATTAAAATATTTCTTCTAATTAATTTCCTTTCAATATGCATGAATTCCTGCACCAGGCCTCTAGTATGCATATAAGATCTTTGTTTAATCTCTTCCAGTGCCGGGAGCCGGTCCATCCTTGCTGTTTCAAGGGACCTGGCATATATGGCATATGGTTCTTAATATGTTTGCTCACCTTCTTGGCACTGTGTTTTAACCAAGGTCACCTCTCCGAGAAAGGTTGAATCCCCAGGTAGGGATTTTCCCCTGAAGTTAGGGAGGGAATAAAACCCCTCAACTAAGTGCCAGGCGGGTAATTAATCACTTTAACTATGAACAATCATGCTTAAGCTACATAATCTTTACTCCCTGGAATGGAGATAAGAAACGCCCTAACCTTTGTAATAGAGATTGATAGGATTGAATCAACTGGTATAAATACAGTTGTAACAAGACAGAAAGAGACAGAACTTAGAACACAGAACTCAGGAGACAGGACTTAGAAGAGAGAACGTACAGACAGAACCTACACAGAACCTACAGACAGAAGAACTTCGCTGGAGAGAACATGGCAAAAGATCCTGGACTGAACCTGACTACAGAAATTGGCAAGAGAACCTGACTAGAACCTGGTGACTGAACCTGGCTGGAAAACCTGGACAGAACCTGGCTGAAGAACCTAGCGAGGGAACATGGCTACAGAACCTCGCTGGAGATCTGAAGCAGAACCTCTCTGGAGATCCAGACCAGAACTTGGCTGGAGATCCTGGCTGGAGATCCTGGCTAGGCTGCTGATCAACTGAACGCTGTCCCCGTGTCATTCCTTCTTCGCCGACTCCGTCCACACCTTTGGGGACCCCTGGACCTGCTGGGGTTGGACCCCGGCATTCCAGCCCCCCTACCTCACTTCCCTCTGAGAATTCCCAGTCTTTCCCATTTCTATGCCTCTGATTCTATTTTATTCTCCAGTTTATTCTGTTCATTAGATTTCTTATTCCTTTATTTTGATTTTGTGGTGATGAACTCCTTTAGCTTTTTCTTGTCCGTGAAGCTCTTTATCTGACCTTCAACTTGATAGCTTTGCTGGGTAGAGTATTCTTGGTTGTAGGTCCTTGCTTTTCATCACTTTGGCCTGCAAAGTTTCTGTTGAGAAATCAGTTGACAGTCCTATGGGTATCCCTTGTAGATAACTAACTGCTTTTCTCTTGCTGCTTTTAAGATTTTCTCTTTGTTTTTAACCTTTGGCATTTTAATTATGATGTGTCTTGGTGTGGTTTTTTTGGGGTTCTCTTGTTTGGGACTCTGCACTTCCTGGACTTGTATGTCTACTGGGGGCCCAGTGCATGAATTCATGTACCTTGAAAGAAACTGTGGGCCACAAGTTTGCGGTGGGCACAGGGGCAGGTCTCGGCCCATCCTCCGTGCCCCTGCCCAGTCCCTTCCTCCATGGCTCCTGGTCCCCTGTCTGCTGGCAGCCCCGCTCCTGCCGCTGCCGCTCCCATGCTCTGATGGCTCCAGCCCCGCTTGCACTGGCTGATGGTACCAAGCGATTGGCTCCAGTGCCAGCTGCAGGTGCAAGCAGGGATGGCACAGGCAGCAGGTGCAAGCAGCAGCTCTGGTGCTGGCAGCAGGTACAATCAGGGCCATCACTGGAAGTGAGTGCGAGAGGTGGCTGCCAGCCCCAATCACCCTTCAGGATCGGGGGAGATGGAGAAACCCTGAGGGGCGATTGGGGCTGGCAGCTGCATCTTGCATCGCTAATGGCTCCGAGCAATTGGGGCTGGTGCCAGGCGCTGGCAGTGGGTGCAAGCAGTGGCTCTGGTGCCAGCAGCGTGTTCCAGCGGGGCTGGCCCCCGGCATCAGGTGCAAGTGCCGGACAGGACTGTGACACACAGGAGCAAAGAATTTTCTGTAACAGCAACCAACGCCCCGCCTTGGTCTGATGCCCCCACTCACCTCCACCATCCCACTGCAGCCAATGCCTGCCATGTTCCACGCTCTGCCGCCTCCTGCTGATGCCCACCATGTTCTGCGTGCACCCCCTGGTGATCAGCGCACGTCATAGCCACTGGTTGTTCGGTTATTCTGCTGTTCGGTCTATTTGCATATTAGGGTTTTATATATATAGATTTCTTTCACCAGGTAGGGGAAGTTTTCTGTCATTATTTCTTCAAATAGGTTTTTAATATCTTGCTCTCTCTTTTCTTCTGGCACCCCCATAATGTGAATCTTGGTAAGCTTGAAGTTTTCCCTGAGGCTCCTTACACTATCTTCATATTTTTTTATTCTTTTTTCTTTTTGCTCTTTTGATTGGGTGTTTTTTGCTTTCTCATATTTCAAATCATTGATTTTATTCTTGGAATCCTCTACTCTACTGTTGAATCCCTGTATATTATTCTTTATTTCAGTCAGTGTATGCTTAATTTCTGACTGGTCCTTTTCCATGTGTTTGGCATTCTCACTAAGATCCTTGAAAGTCTCACTAAGCTATTTGAAGGTCCCATAAAGATTCTTGAGTAACCTTATAACTGTGGTGTTGAATTCTGTATCCAGTAGTTTGCTTTCTTCCATTTCTTTCATATATGACATGTTTCTTTGTCTCCACATTTTGGCTGCTTCCCTGTATTGGGCACAACCTGGAGTTGTAGAGTGGCCTTGTGTAGTAGGAGTCCTATAGGGTTCATTGGCTCAGCCTCCCCTGTCATCTAAGCTGGGCACTCAGGTGCACTCCTTTGTGGGCTGTGTGCACAGTCTTGTTGTAGTTGAGACTTGATTGCTCTTGGTGTAACTGGGAGGAATTGACCTCCAGGCCAATTGGATGTGAGGACCAGCTGTGCCTACAGTGGAAGAGCTGCTGTGAAGGAGACACTCCTATGGAGCAGGGCTTGTTTTAGTGGGGCTTTGGTGCTCACTGAGTCTGCCACTTGTGGATGCATAGAGTTGTAATCTTGTATAGTCTGATGCTGTCCACTGAGTGCACTGGCTATTGGGTCTCCCGGGAGGTGCAAAGTCAACCACTGCCTGGAGCCATCAGGCAGGAGTTACAGAGAGATCTTCAGATTCCTCTATTTGTATTAGGTTTGGAAGTGCCCAGGTGAGGCCCAGCTATGAAGCAAGGCAGGCTGCTACTAGTGCTAGGTCTTGGGCCTTTTATTGATAGGTTTGGGGCACACTGTCACCATCTGCAGCTTGTTTGAGAGATTTTAGCAAAATCTGAAGCCTGATCAATGACAGGCCATTCATATGCAAAAGCCACTGCACAGGTTGGATGAGACTGCAAAGTGGATGGGGTGGGGTCTCAGGAAATCACCAGGGCAGAGCAAACAGAAATGACTGCCAGTCAGCCCTGCTACTGGTGAGGTCCCAGCATAGGCACAATGACCCTTGCAAGCACCTCCATCTGGGAGAAAACTGCCCCTGAGTTCCTGACCCGATGGCAGACAATCCAGTTCCTACCCACAAGTTTCTGGGTCCCTCAGAGCCTTGCCCTGGTGCTGGAGCTCAGAGGAAGCTGGACCGTGTAAGTTCAGTTTGTGTGCTAGCCCTTTAAGAGGAACAGCTGGGTATCCAACAGCCTCTGTGTCTCTGAGCCCCAGTCCTCGCTGGATTTTACAGCTGGTAGTTACTGGGACTTCTCTTGCCTGCTCTGGGAGCCTGGGGTGGGGGTCTGGTGTGGAGCTGGGACCCCTTGGTCCTCATGGGCAGCCTCAGTAGGGTCGATCTCCCTCCTGATTAAAAAACAGCATACGTGGGTGTCAGAGCAGCCTGGTCTGTGCCTCTGCCCCTTCTACAGTCTCAGTATGCCTTCTCCTTTACTTCTCTAGTTGTAGGACTTCCATTCAGCCAGCTTTCAGGAAGTTCTGGATGATGGTTGTTCTGTATTTTAGTTGTAATTTCGATGTAGTTGTTGGAGGTGGCAAGTACAGGCATTTATCTATGCCACCATCTGGGTTCTCCTCTCTACGGACTGTTTTAAATGCAGTCATTGGAACTTTTCTCAAGGGCAGAGAGGAGAAGGAAAAGACATAGGACGCACCTCGGAAATTATGAGTTCAGTTAACTGGGCCCATCTTGGGCATCTGTGTGCCCATTTTAGAAGGGCTAACACAATAAGAAGGTGGCTGGGGCCAGGGGGAGCAAAGTAAAACGGTGGTCACAGGAATAAAAAGAGGTTTGTGACCCAGAGTGGACCTCACTGTTGGTTCCGGGGTACATGATAACTTGCCTTCTCTTCTGAGGAAGCAGCTTCAAGCTACTTGCCAGTGTCTCCCTCTGCAGGGCCGCTCCTGCCCCATCCTCCCCCTGCTGTCACAGGTCCTGTCAGATGCAAAGTCATCTCTCTTCTCTTTGTAAAATAATGTGGACATTTATAAAGCTTTCCCTAGCTTTTAAAAGTCAATATAATAAGACACAGTGCATCTTAATTGCCAGCCCCCTAGCCCTTGCAAAACAATGGCAACAGTCTGGCTGCTGGCACTGAACTAAAGAACAGTGAGGTAGTCAGGCTGGGATGTCTCTAAAAGTGCCCCAGACAAAACAGTTTATATCTAAGGTGTTTGGCTTTCCATAGTGCTTTCTCCAGACTCCTAAAACTATTTTATATCTATCATTTCCTCTCAGTTTGCTTAGACTCTGGAAAGAAGATGTAGAGGTTCAGAAAGAGCCCCCCCAAGTTGTGCCTCCGTGGTAGCAGACTGTTTTGCGCTAAAGGCAACTTTAGCTCTAGTGAAGGCTCCAGAGAAACTTCTGCTCCATTTTAAATCCCTAGATGCATTTGAGTAAGGGGCTTTGCCCATAATAGAGATTATCTATTGGGAAGGGCAAACTTCTAGTTACTGCTCCTTTATTTTCCCGAAATGATCCATCAAAGCCCTCAAGGCACCTTACTCACCCCTAGCTCAGAATGTCCTAGATACCCATGTTCCCTTTCTGTCTCTGAAACCTGACTCTCTCTCATGTATGTGGGGTTCCCATGTTGGTTATTTCATCTTGCGAATCAGTTGCATGTCTACTTGGTTATTAGGAAAGAAACTTGAGGGTAGAGGGAAGCTTCTTCCTCCCGCAAAGACAGTTAATTCCGTTTTTCTGAAGAAACAGAGATCTAGCAATTTTGTGTCAAGGGGCATAAAAGGAGTCAAAAGGCGACCATGTTTTTTATTATTTTTTTAAAACATATTTTTATTGATTTCAGAGAGGAAGGGAGAGGGAGAGAGAGATAGAAACATCAATGATGAGAGAGCAGCACTGATCAGCTGCCTCCTGCACGCCCCACACTGGAGATCAAGCCTGCAATGTGGGCATGTGACTGGGAATCCGACCAGTGACCTCCTGGTTCATAGGTCAATACTCAACCACTGAGCAACACTGGCTGGGTAACCATGTTATTTTAATGGTTGGTATCCTTTTCTATCATAACAATGGTGATAAATGGCTGTTTGGACAAATTTTAAGAGTTCAAATCCTGGCTCTACCACTTACTAGCCATATGATATTGGACAAGATAATTGACCTCTATCTGCTTCAATATATTTGTAAAGAGGCCAGCGATAATATGGTTGTACCTATGTTACTGGTAGGGTGGCCCTACCATCCCCACCTGTTGCAGGTAGAAGTGGAGGTCTTGGTTTGCCTCAGAAAAAAGGATTTCTTGAGGTTCCCACAGGAGGATGAGGTGTCATGGAAAGCTTTATTGATGAGGTAACGTTAAGGCAGTTCCCTTCCAAGGTCCCACCTCCCTCCCTCCCGCCATGAAAAAAGTCCCACCTTGTCTTAGCAGAGCTCGGATTAAAGCCACTACCCAAGCTTCCATTCCATGTGGAAGCATGTCCAGTCCTGCATCTTCCTCGCTCAGCTTGTGTTCCCTGCCACAGCTCATTGAGTGTGGGTTCCCCATGGCCATGGACCAGGCTGTGCTAAGGCCACACAGAAGGCTAGCTCAGGTCACAGAGCAAACACATGCATGGAAGCAGGAACATGCAAGAGAAACAAGAAAGTAAGAATTCTTTTTTTTTTTTAACTAGGAGCATAACCAATGGATCCTTCAGGGTTTTCTGAGCTTGCAGTGCTCTACCCCTCTAGCTAATTATCTCTGTTCCTCAGACTAGCCTGACAGACAAGCAGCTTTCCTACCTCACCCCCAGCTTCACTGCACATGCATCCATTTCTCCCCTTGTTGGATCCCTTCCCCCAGTGACTTGCAGGGAATGGACCAGTGGGTCACTGTGGAGTGTGACGTTGCGGTTTCCTGGGGAAGCTACCCAGATGACCATGCTTACACTATCTGGCCTCCCATTTGTTCTTTTGCTATTATTAGTATTAGCAAGCTAGTTACAGGAGCAATGTGGCAGGCAGTTAGACAGGCATGAGAAGAGCAAGGACGATGGGCCAGGTACGGAAGGTCACAGGGTAGAAAGCCCCAGGGGCCTAGCAAAGGGCAATTGTAAGGTAGCACCTCGCCCCCAGGGTGGCCTTTCCTCCCCTAGCTTATCGCTGGTCATTAGGTTTAGACCTCCTGACCTTGCCTCCTTAGAGAAAATTAGGCCTCAGCTGTATTTCAGCTCCAGGTCCAGAAGAGCAGCAAAACCAGACCAGTGCCCCCATGGCTGACCTCGGGACCAGCTGCATTAATGATGCCCCTCTGCCCTGGTGCCGAGCAATCCATCAGTGGAGAACACAACCCTGAGAGGACACACCTGGAAAGCTGCTGAATCTTCTATCCCGCTGGGGCCTCCCCTAACATCTCCACCTTTAAAACCCGCAGGCAGAAGACCCAGTGCCTCTCCCTCCCGGGAGCACACCCATGCCTTTCCCTTTGCCCTCCCCAACCGCTCCATGCCCCGTTCATGTTACCATTAGCTTCCTCGCTTCCAAGCCCCTAGGGCCCTTCCTTTGCCTCCATAACTCATTTCCTCAGCACATCTCTCCTGCGAATTACTTCCTCTACCTCTGTAATTTTATAAATGAACGTTCTCTTATAACTGGAGTCTTGGCTCTGAATTCTTTCCTAGCCAGAACCCAAGAACCGAGGTTGCTGAGCCTAGGTTTGGTCTGACCTCACGGTCAGGCACCCGGTGCCCTTCGCACCCCTCCAGCAGTAACACCGACTTGATTGCCTTATTGAGAGAGTGAGCTCTAACTGTGAGAGCCTAAAACAGCACTAGCATATAGTAAGTTCTCAATATATTTGAGGCATGATTTGTGTAGTGCGTATGGTTTACGAAGAGCTTCCTCAGGCATTAGTAGCTCCTGACTGGGCTTCAGATCTTGACTCGAAGCCCAGGCATTTGGAAGAAGTTTGGAATATCGGGGAAGGCCCACCATCCTTTACTGAACACATTCCCAAGGAGGATGTCTACCAGGTACTGTCTTCCCAGCCCAGCCCTGTGCTCCAGGTCCTGGAAAAACACTCTGCAAGGCTCCAGCCACTTCCTCTGCCCAGACAGAAGCTCCCGACCAGGAAGTACGCACATTATTGCTGGAGGCCCAGTAGTTATCTCCCCGCATTCAGATAGCACTGGATATTCCCCAGAAAACCAGTTCTGGGCTAAGAGAATGAAACTGTGCCATTTTCCCTGGTAAACTTTTAGATTCCTTACAAAGCAAAATGAATGCTGGTCACCAGCCCTCCCCACACTCCCTAGCGGGCAAGGAGCTGACGTTTTTGAGGAGCCCAGTGTAAGGTACTGTGATGCTCACGGTGCAGGTGAGGGCACACGGCTGTAGGCGGAGGAGCAGCTTGCCCAGAGCACCACTGAGGACAGAAGCGCTGGCCATGCACTTAGCAGCTCCACCATCTTCCTCAGCCTTGCGGAGCTGAGTCTGCTCATCTGTAAAATTAAGGTAATAATCACACGCGTTTCACTGGGTTCCTGTAAAGATTCAATGAGTCGAGTCATTTATGTTTAGCACAATGGTTGACACGCACAGGAGGCCAATAAATTCCCTCAGAAGAGAAGCAGCTGGGGTGCCTCTGTGCCTTTTCCAAGCGAACCCCTTGTCCCTGACGGAGGAAAAGAAGTTTCCTCCAAATGAAAGAACCTTCACGGCGCCAGCCCCGCTCCTGCTGTGGGCATGGAGGAGGGGGTACGGGTAGGAGACCCACCTGTTGGAGGTGGGGGTAGTTTTGTCCAACCTATGAAGCAATTTCCTTCTCACCGCCCACCAGGGAGGACCCACTCTCTCTGAATCCTTGTATTGACTTGGCACTTGCCCCTTAATGGAGCTTGACTACCATTCATGTGAACACCTCTTCCAGGTTTCTCTGTTCCTTCTCCCTCGCCCTCCTGCCACTTCCCACTTCCTCCTTCCTCCTTTCATCTTCTCCTCCCTCCTCCTCTTGCAGCCTCGTGCTCCCCTCCTGCCCTCCTCCCTCCTCGGCCCCAGTCTGAGGTCCCACTCTGCTGGCCCTCACTCTCAGTCTTGGAGAGCGTGGCAGGTTTTCAGTGTGGCCACTTGTCCATGGGCTGGTGGAATCGTCTTTAATGGCTGCAACAATCCTCTGGTTTGCAGGGTCTTTCGGAAGCAAAACCTTTCCTCTGGCCTCTGGCTTGGCCTTCTGTTCGTGAAGCCATCCATCAGTCCCGCAGTTTCCATTGTAACCCCGTCTAGAACTTTGCATTGGCTGGATGTGGTGTCTGAGGCCCAGTCGACCCGATTGCAAGCCATGGAGAGGGTCGGGGCGCTGGGAGCGACTTCCCCAAGCTCAGGCGCCCGCAGCCGGCCCGGTGGGAGCCCCCGCCCAGCAGCCGGGATGCCCCGCCGGCGCCGCCTCCAGCGCCCCGCGCGCGGCCGCTTTAAGGGAGGGCGGGCCGACGGGCGGGGCGGGCGCCCACGCGCGGCGCTCGGGTCCATTCAGAAATTACTCCCCGCGACTCCCCGCCGCCGCGGGGCGCAGGGCGGGGGCGCAGCAGCCTCGGCGCGCGGGGCGCCGGAGGCCGAGGACGGACGGCCGCCCGGCCCGCGCTGCGGCAGTTCGGGCCCCCGTGGCCGCCCCAGGAAGCCCGGAGCGCCGCCGCCTCCCGCCCGCCCTCCGCCCCGGACGCCCCGCCCCGGCCCGGCCCGGGTCCCCGCCCTCCGGACGGTCGGGCTCGCGCCTCCCGAGCGACGGCGGGCCGCGCAGCGGGGCCCAGCACGGCCGGACGCTCGGCATGGCCGCGAGGGAGGAGCTGTACGGCCAGGTGGCCCCGCGCCGGAGCCGCCAGCAGCGGCCGGGCACCGTCAGGCACGGATCCGCGCTGGACCTGCTCCTGTCCATGGGCTTCCCGCGGGCGCGCGCGTAAGTGCGGGCTGCAGCCCGGCTCCCCCGCCCTCGGCTTCGCTCCGGCTCGGCTCCCCCGCCCGCCCGCCTCCCGTGTCCCGTGGGGGCCGGGGGCCGGGAGCCCGGCGCGCTCTCTGCGGGCGGGGGCGGGGGGCGGCGCAGGGGATGCCCGATGGCGCGGGACGCAGGGGAGTCCCTGGTACTTGCCCAGCGCCCGCCCCCGCCCCGGGGCGCAGCCGGTATCTCGCGGGCTCCCCGGGGTCCCCAGAGGCGGGGCCCGTGGAGGGTCAGGCCCCTCGGGACCGGAGCGCCGGGCTGGCCGGGACCCCGGTGGCGGGGGGACGGAAGGCGCCGGGGCTGGAGGCTGGCGCTCGGTTCCGTCTCCCCCGAGTGGGAGGAGCGGCGCGGGCGGGGCTGCGTTCCTTGATGGGGAGGAAGGAGCGAGGAGAAGCGGTTTCTCGAGTTCTCCGGGGGACCTGGGTTCTCGGTTCCGGCCAGTGGTTGACGGCAGCGCCGACTGGGTGTCCGAGAGGACGGAGGGGAGCGGTCCTCCCTCGTCCTCTCTCCCCGGAGGGCGGGGCTGGCCCGGGCCGAGCGCGCAGGTGGCCGCCCTGCAGCCCGGCGAGAGGCCTGGTCCTTGGAGGCGGCGGCAGGAGTCTCTGGAGCTGGGCATCCCGACTGTGGGCTGGCACCGTGCCCAGGAGCCCTTCTCCCTGGGGTGCCTGCAGCTCTCGGGTGGGGACACACTGCCTGGGAGCCTGTGGCGCTGCGTCTGCGAATTACATCCCCTGCAGGGGGAGTTGGCAAACTTTATTGGGAAGGAAGGCAGAGGCAGTGAAAGGGCCCCGGGCCTCTGGGAGGCCTTGCTTATCGTTACTAACCTGCTGTCACCTCTACCTCAAAGCGGACCCTGCTTTTTCATTTCACCCGCTGGCTGGGAAGGCCAGGGAACGGACCCGGGTTTCTCTTCCGCCGGCTTCCACGCACCGCCGGGTCCTGATGCCTGAGTTGCAGGGAGAAGGTGTGGGAAGCTGGAGATGGTGAGCTGTCCTCAGGGATGGGTGAGGGGCCGAGTCTGCTGGACAGTGCCGCAGAGTTAGCAGGCAGAGGCATGTCCCCTGCAAGGAATGAGGCCAGTGTTAGGACTCACATTGTTTGGTCTGGGGAAGAAATCCTTAACGACTCAGACCTGCCTGTTTGCCATTCAAGCTGGCTTTAGAGGGACATCTTTTTACTGTTCTGGGTCCGGGAGGCATGTCCTTGTCCTGACATTAGGGTGATGGTCTCATTTTTACTCACTCTCCCCCTGGGAGCTCACAGTAGTTAGCATTCACGGAGCACTTCCTATGTCCACTTCTGAGCACTCTACCTGTCATTCATTCTATCCTCTTAGCCACCCGACGAGAAAGGGAACGATGTGTCCATTCCGTGAGTTGGGAAATGGGTTTTGAGAGGTTACATACGGCATCACAGCAGTGAGCAGTGAATTGGGGATTCAAGCCCAGGCAGTGTGCCCTTCGGCACAGGCCTCATGGCCAGAGCCAGGATAGAATGAGTTAATGTGGATAAATACTTAGTGAAAGGCCTGGTACAGAGTGGGCAGCCATTAAATGTCAGCTACTGCCTTCATTTCTGTGGCTTCTGTAACAAGTTACCACAAACTGGGTGTCTTCAAACAACATGCATGTGTTCTCTCATAGTTCTGGAGGACAGAGGCCCTCGATCAGCATCACTAGGCGGAGATGAAGGGACAGCAGGGCTGTGCCCCATCAGGAGGCTCTTGGGGACAATCCATTCCTTGCCTCTTCCAGCTCCTGGGGGCTGCTGGCATTCTTTGGCTTGTGGCTGCATCACTCTGGTTTCTGTCTCCATGGCCACATTACCTTCTCTTCTGTCGGGCAGATCTCCCTGTCTCTTTCCTAGAAAGACACCTGTGAATATATTTAGGGCCTTCCTGGGTCATTCAGCCCCTCACAGCTACTATTATCGCTACTGGCACTGCCTCTCTTTACTGAAAAGCTGAGAGTGTTCTGTCTCCTTCAGAACACATGCCTCCATGGGCAGGGAGCCCGTGGCATCCCTGACCTCGTTCCACTCCCTACCTCGGTTGGCATCTCTTCCGCTTCCCCCTAGAAAGGCCGATGTGGTCAGCCTTCTCCTTAACAAAACTCAGGTCAGTAAGAAGGGACCACTCCCCAGGCCACCTGAGATTTCAGAGAGCAGACTGTTAACTTTATTTTGGACAGTTGAGAAGAAAGAGAGCAAGGGTGTCAGGCTTAGCTTCTGAGAAGCCTCCTTTCTAGGCCTTAGGCCTGGAGGGAGGAGCAGGATGACATGGGAAGCAGGAGGGAGCAGGGATGGTCTCCTGGGATCGGGATGACTTGGCTGTGAAGGGAAGAAGGGAGGACACCGATGTCTGGGACAGGTGTGGGCGGCCAAGACGATAGAATGAATGACAGGTAAAGTGTTCAGAAGTGGACATAGGAAGTGCTCCGTGAATGCTAACTACTGTGAGCTCTCAGGGGGGCATGAGTAAGGGGTGCCACTGATACCTTGGAAGAGAGGGCAGTGGCAGCCAGTGCCGACAGCTCTATGGGTGGAGTGTTGTGCCGCACAGGGAGCCTCCCTGGGTCCGGGTGCTGCTGGAGAACTCAGGAGCCAGGCCCCACTCCAGCGTGAGTGGCCTGTGGTCTTGGAGAAGTCACGTGCCTCCTCGGGACCCCATGGCCTCCTAGGGGCACAGGATTGCTCTGCACCTGCTTCTTCAGTGCTGGTCTGAGCTACAGGGAGGAAGTCCTGAGCACGCAGGGTGACCTCGGCTGTGCTCTCCGCTCTTCACGCCCTTGGACCTGTGCTGACTTCCCCTCCCACCTTCTGACCTTTTAGCGCAACCTAGATGGTGCCGGGGAAACTCCCGCATGCGGAGAAGGGCGAGGAGTGGTGTCTGTGTGTGTGGAAGCAGGTGGAAGGCAAGGACGTGCTAGGGAGGTCTCAGGAAGGAAACTTCCAAGGAATCAAAATAGCCCATCCCTTTCCTTTTCTTTCCTTTTTATCTATGTCCAATAGTTCTGTTCTGTTCCAAAAGTTCTAAAAATAAAGGTCCAGTTTTGTCAAGAGTGGGTCGAGGTTGGTGGGAAGGAAAGGGAAGAGAGTGTGTGTGCTGAGCAAAGTCCTGAGGAAGAGGATGGCTGCCCAGGAACTCTGGGAGAGTTGCGGGCATAGCCCTACTCAGGGGTCCTCTCCCCGCTCACCTCTCAGTGTCTGGAGAGCATCTCTTATTTTTTATCTTATCTCTTCTGTAGTGTGAGGCCATCTGAACAATGCATTAGAGGAGTCCTGGCTGATACAACTCTGCCCTTTTTTTTTTCTTGGTTGGGGTTTGAGGCTGCCTGTGGCCAAAGACTTTAGCATGTTTCCGAATGATTGAGAGAGATAATCTCGCAAAAGGACCTTGTGACCGGGGTCAGATGACCTTCCAGTTTCAGCTTCTGACTGACTGACTGACTACTGGGTGCTTTTAGGTCTTCTGTTTAACACCTTTTTATTAAGATCCTGACCAGGCATCGCAGTGCCTGTCTGTGTAATCACAAGGCTTTGTAAAGACAAAGTGGTATCAGGGCAGGAGAGGACTTGGAGAAGTTAAAAGTATCATCTGGACACAAGAAGGACGATCTGATATGATTACGTTGGATTGGGTGTGAGGTGGTTGAGATCCTCAGCAAGGGGTCCCAGGTGCTGTTTCTCCTGCTGAGAGTATTTGGACGACGCCTAGCGCCCGAGTAAGACAGCGGCAGGAGCGAGCTGGAAGAAGTGCCTTCGGCTTTACCCGGGACAGGAAGCTGCCTTAGCTACACCCCTGCCCAAAGAAAGAGGAGCTCAAAGCTGGCTGCACGGTTGAGCGGAGCTTGGAGAGCCCATGAATGAAAATATCCAGTGCCTGTGGCCTCTCCAGCGTACCTGGTAATTGACATTGGCTGGATTCCCTGAGAATTCTTGGTCAACTCGGCCTTTCTGAATTGTGGCGGATTCTGGATGGGGCTAGAGCTGCTTTCCCAGGTGTGCTGGGTAGAAAGAGAAGACAAACCCTGGCCCACAGGCGCCAAGGGGATCTGACAGGTGGGCAGGGCAAGGAAGTCTCTAATCTACCCAAGGCCGGCTGCCCACAGCACTCCCTTCCATTTGTGTTATTTTACAGTTGAAGAATTGCTCTCATTCACCAAATACCCCTCTTGACCAGTACAGCCGTCCTGTGAGGTGAAGCTCATGATTCGAGCCTCATTTTAAAGACGAGTTGAGCTGTGACCGGTTTGACTCAGTGGATAGAGTGTCAGCCCACGGACTGAAGGGTTGGTTTAATTCCAGTCAAGGGCACCTACCTTGGTTGCAGGCCCTGGTGGGGTGCGTGCGGGAGGCAATCAATTGATGTCTCTCTTTCTGTCCTTCCACTCTCTCTAAAAAAAAAAAAAAAAAATCAATGGAAAATTATCCCCTCGGATGAGGGTTAAAAAAAAAAGATGAGAAGAGGCTCTGGTAAGTGAGGACAAAGCCAGCCTGAGGCCATGTCTCCGGGCAGCAGCGGTTCTCAACCTGTGGGTCGCGGCCCCTTTGGGGGTCGAACAACCCTTTCACAGGGGTCGCCTAAGACCATCGGAAAACACATCTATAATTACATATTGTTTTTGTGATTAATCGCTATGCTTTAATTATGTTCAATTTGTAACAATGAAAATACATCCTGCATATCAGATATTTACATGACGATTCATAACAGTAGCAAAATTACAGTTATGAAGTAGCAACGAAAATAATTTTATGGTTGGGGGTCACCACAACAGGAGGAACTGTATGAAAGGGCCGCGGCATTAGGAAGGTTGAGAACCACCGCCGGGCAGCCTTGGGCTACACCTGTAAGTCCAGTGACCCCGGTCCCAAAGGAAACAGGTTCGAAAGGGAACACCTCGGCCTGTGTTCTTGTCCAGCTTCATCCAGGTCTCATTTACGGGCTGTGTTAACCTATTCAGGGGGTGGTCAGCTTTGATCTGTGAACACACAGGGAATCAGCACCACAGACACAGCACCTGCCCAACATGCCCCTTTGCTGTCAGGCTCTCTGCACCCCACCCTGGGCGGCGACGACCCGCTTCCTGCCCCTCCAGATTAGGGGCATTTTCTAGGCGTCTGTGTGAGGGGACTGGTGCCGTGCGTACTCCCCGGCCTGCCTGGCTTCTTTTCTGATATTTTTGCGACTCGGCCGTGATATTGCTGCATCAGTAGCTTGTTTCCTGTGACTCCTGAGTAGATCTTGATGTACGATAATGTGCTAGGAACATAATTATAACCTTCGTACAAGCTCCTATGAAAACTTCCTGTTACATCCTAATGCTGCCTTAGCTTTCAGGCCCCTTAGAGATTACAAAGCAGATTTAGACACATAACCACTGTCCAGTCTCAGACATGCTCATGCCATGAGAAAAATGAGTTTCAGAAGATTGAGCGTCTCATAGTGTCCTCTGGTGTCGCAAACTCTAGTTGCCTTTCACTGAGTGGCCAGTAATTCTCAGAGCTGAGGGTCTTTTCAGAGAGACAACAAAATTAGAAAATCCTGTGTCTGCCACCAGCTCTGCTCCTGCCAGTGGCAGTAGTGGGGGAGCTGTCAGCAGGCATGTGGGGTGTGTGTGGGGTCAGGGCGGCCCTCTTCTCGACACCTGAAGAGACCCTGCCATTACCTGCCGATACCCCGAAGTCTAAATGTGTGGCGGCCATTGACACAGCTTGGGTTCAAATCCCAGTTCTGCCCCTTAGCAGCTGGGTGACCCTGGGCGAGCTGCTGAATCCACTGAGACTCAGTTTCCCTGTCTGTAAAGCGCTGACGATAATAGTCCAATGCAGAGAATTGTTGTGAGGCTCAGGGTGCTGTTCCGCGCAAACAGTTGGGGAATGCCGGGCGTTGGCAAAGCCCAGTGAGGAGGCAGGTGTGGCCGCTCCGATGGTGTTTTATTCTGCCGGCTCCCTGCGTAGCTGGATGACCCTCCGCGTTCACAGCTCCCTCTACTCACTGAACTGTGGGCAGGAAGTAGTGCGGGTAGGGGTGGCTGGTGGTGCCCTAGGCACTTCAACCTTTCTCCAGCCCTGTTCTCCAGGCCCCTCGCTGGAGGTGCCCGAGGGTGCCAGGCCCGGGCGGGCAGAGCCAGCGCCAGTGCCGCCCATGCTGCTGACGGTGATGAACAGCCTGGGTTGGGGTTGGAAGGAAGGCCAGATGGTTGTCTTCTTATTAGTCTCAAATGGAATCGGAGTCCAGCCCTGGAGAGGAAAAAAATGAAAAGCACTTACGAATGGCTCCTCTGCACGGGGGAAGCAAGGTCTCAGCAGATTGAGAAAATGCTCTTAAAAATGGCAGTTTTACCATTTATTCTGTACATCAGAATGAGAGGGAAGACCTAAGTGGGTTACATGAAGTTCACTGGTGATAGGTTGTGGGGGGAGCTCTGGGATTGGATAGAAAGTAAAACGTTTGCACACACCTTTGCAAGGTGGGTGTCCGGAGAGTTAATAGTGAACATGATGACAACGGGGGTGGGGGGTGGGGGACTGTGGTCTCTGCGCGGGTGCAGTGTGGCGCTCGGAGGGTGGGAAAGGAGGAACTTACTTATTCCAAAGGCATGTCATCAGGTCTGTTATTGCAGATGCAAAATAGACAACAGACAGGCTTAGATAAGGTGAAGACTGACCTTTGTGAGTGAAAAATACTGGCCAGGACATGCCTATCCGCCATAAGCTGCTTTTAGTTTTAGTTTCAGACTGTCCTGTGGCGTTACTGTGGGTCGCTGAGTTTGTAAGGCCGCACACAGGCCTGCCCTGGGCGTGGCGGGTTTAGTGTGTGACCCCTCTTTGTCCACAGTGTGCACAGCATCCTCCTAAATTCTTTGCCATCCTTGGCAGCAGAAGAGGTTGTCCAGTTTCAGGATCTGGCCCTCGGGAGCCAGCCGTCCTGCTGGCCGCGCTCCTCAGGCTGCTCAGCGGTGACACAACGAAAGCAAGTCCCCACCCGGCTCTGCTCCCCTGTCCCGCAGCGGGGGGCTGTTTGGACCCACACTCTCTCTTTCCCGGCCTGGGTGCTCCCAGCAGTGCAGGGCTGACGTCAGCCGCCACCTCTCGGCGCCTTGCGTGTTGGGTGCCGTGGGGGTGACATGGACAGGTGTTTGGGGCAGCGGAGAGGCATTTTCACTGCTTCAGGTATACGGCACGTTTCTGTTTCAGAGTGTCTGGCTTTTCTGTTTTAGTTTTTATTTGGTTTTGTTTTCCCTAGAGGTTTATTGTCAAATTCTCTTCTCTTATCCCTTTAAAGAAAACTCTTCGAGACCATTGCTATTTCAGAATAAAGAGATGGGAAGAGTCAGACAGGAGGCAGCAGTTACAGGAATGGTTTCCCTGGGAGGCATTAGTATAATTTCCCATCGGTTCATAATGTCTTCCTTGCAATTATGACTGAAGTGCTGGTTAAATGGGAGGAGCTCAGTGCCTGGATCCAGCTCCTGGGGGTACTTGTGGGCACCTTTTTAATTAAAGGGCCAGCCCCCCTTCAGCAGGGCCACCAGCTGTTTGCGTAACAGTCCCCATTGTGGTCCTTTGTCCCGTTGGAAACATTCTTGTACTTAACACGCAGCGGCAGGGAGCTCCCCCAGGCCCGAGCCCACCCCAGTGCGGAGCCTGGCACAGCCTCAGAGGAGCTGACAACACCGATGGCCAGAGGCAGCCATGCGCTCGGGTTTTGCTGGGTCACCCTTCTCCAGAGTCAGGCAGCAGCGTTGTTTAGAATCCTGCTTCCGAGTTGCCTGTGCCTCATTCACAAATATTTACTGTGAGCATGCGCTCACTGCCTGTTTATTCTCTTCTCTTGGGTAGGAAGCACTTGGAGAGGAGAGCCTGTGCCAGTGGCTGCTGCGTGCAGTCTGTTTAAACAGACAAGTTTGCCAAGAGCTGCGCAGGCCACTGGGTCCCCTGCGGGGCACCTGTGTGTGTCCCTCACTCAGCCCGAAGCCTGCCCCCTCCCTCCTCCTTTGCCTCATCAGAGTTTACCCAACCCGGAGGCCTAGTGCAACCAGAATACATTTGGCTTCCCTTCGTCTCCTTGCCGGTCCCTCTCCTGTCTCCTGTCTTCTCATCCCTCTCCCTGCAGCCTAAGTAAGCTTCACCCAGTGAGCAGGCGAGGTGGCGGGATGGTGACTAGCTACCTGCAAAGGGACAGAGTTCTGGTCCGGGGTCTTCAGCCACCTCCACCCACAGTGATCTTTTCTCTTTGGACAATGGAAATCTTCAAAGAACAAGACAAGAAACACAAAGCAAAACATTGTATCTGTCTTATCTCCAGGGCAAGTTCCCGGTGATACCTGTTTTTCTTAGCTAGAGGCCCGGTGCATGAAATTTGTGCACTGGGGGGGGGGGGGGCGGCGTGTCCCTCAGCCCAGCCTGCACCCTCTCCAATGTGGGACCCCTCGGGTAATGTCCGACTGCCAGCAGTCAGACATCCCTCTCATAATCTGGGACTGCTGGCTCCCAACTGCTCGCCTGCCTGCCAGCCTGATCACCCCCTAACCACTCCCCCGCCAGCCTGATCGACACCTAACTGCTCCCCTGCCGGCCAGATTGCCCCCAACTGCCCTCCCCTGCTGGCCTGGTTACCCCCAACTGCCCTCCCCTGCCAGCCTGGTCGCCCCTAACTGCCCTCTCTTGCAGTCCTGGTCCCCCCCAACTGCCCTCCCCTGCATGCCTGGTCACCCCCAACTGCCCTCCCCTGCAGGCCTGGTCGCCCCTAACTTCCCTCCCCTGCTGGCCATCTTGTGGCTGTGGGTGCCGCCATCTTTGAGGGTGTGACAGTCAATTAGCATATTCCCTCCTGATTGGCTGTGGGCACTGCCATATTTGTGATGGCATGAGGGTCAATTAGCATATTCCCTCTTTATTAGATAGGATGCACAGGCAGTCACTGTGTATTTACAGGCAACTAGTATAGCCTCTCTCAGTAGGTGGGGATAAAAAGATAATAAGGGGTAGTATCTGTCCTCAGGGCTGCTTGTAAGCTAGTATTGAAGATAGAGACTTATGATAAAATGTGGTACAGAAGACAGATTCAGTAGCTATGTGAGGACATGAAGAGGCTAATACAGCCAGGCAGACCTGAGGTAGATTTTCAAGTGCAAATACCCTTCATAGTGTAAGAGGCAGGAGCTTGGGAAGATCAGCGATAGTTCAGGCTAAGATAGAGGCGGATTTCAGTTTAAACGCGGGCTTCTTGAATCACTCTGCTGATCTCCCGTCTCTGCCTCAGCGAGTCCCTGCGGTCCTGTGCTGCGGTCTGGTTTAGAAAGCAAAGGAGACATGTTGGCTATCACACACACACACACACACACCTGGCCGTCTTGGGCCTGGGTTTACATTGGACGTTATTCATTCTCCCATTGGACACTGACTCGGTGCCCCCACCACATGCTAGGAACTCGTTAGGGATGTGAAGATTGTCTTTCTCTAGAGGCGCTCAGCCTCCCACAAGAGAGAACAACATAAACCATAAAGCGATGCAATACAATTAGTGCCGTAGAGGTTTGAATGGAGCTCTGTAGGACCACGGGAAAAAAATGATTCATGCAACCGGAGAAGGTTGAGGAAAGCAGAGAAGGTGACAGTCAAGACAGACAATGAATAGATGTTCTAGGCACAGGCGGAAGGGCATTCGATCAGAGAGGACAGCGCGGAGTTCAATGTGAGAAGCACGTGGAGCTGAGGGTTGTGGGAAGGAGACAAGAGGATGGTGAGAGATGAGAGCAGAGAAATGAGTCGGGCCTCGACATTATGGAGAGTGCGTTTTAAAGCACTTTTCCTACAGAAGTCAGTATAAAAACCAGAAGGGAGCAGAGAAACTAGGCATGGAAGCCCATAGAAGGTGGTTGTAACAGGCCAGGTGAAAGGTGGGTAGGGCTTGGATTAAGATGACAGAGCCATTCTAGAGACGTGTTTGAACGCTATTGGGCGTGAATAGTGGGGGAACAGAAAGGTAGTTTAAGATGAACAGTTAGAGAAAGTGGAAAGGCAGAGATGATAATAACCTGGAGAGGACACACAGTCAACAGGGCCCTTTTATTTTTTATTTTATAAATATTATTTTTATTGATTTTAGAGAAGGGAGAGGGAGAAGAAGAGAGCGATAGAAACATCAATGATGAAAGAGAACCATTAATCAGCTGCCTCCTGCATATCCCCTATTGGGGATCGAGCCTGCAACCCAGGCATGTGCCCTTGAACGGAATCGAACCTGGAACCCTTCAGTCCGCAGGCCGACGCTCAATCCACTGAGCCAAACCTCTTGGGGAAGCCAACAGGGCCCTTTTAGAGGAAGGGTTAGGGCAGTGGTTCTCAACCTTGGCTGCACATTAGAATCACCTGGTAATCTTTCTAAAATCCTGGGGCCACAACATTAGTAACAAAGAAACAGAATTTCCAGAGGATGAGGCCCAGAAATCAGGATTTTAAAAAGATTCCCAGGTGATTCTAATGTGCAGCCAAGGTTGAGAACCACTGGGCTAGAGGATCAGGACAGGTTTGGTTTGAGACGTATTAGGTTCTACAAACACATGAAGAAACGATTGGACATAAGGATGTGGAGCTCAGAGGAGCAGTCGGGCTAGAAATGCAGGAAGGAGTGGTGGTGGTAGACAGGTGAGGGCAGGTGTAATGAACAGGCAGAGTGTGAAGAAAAGAAGTGAAACCAATTTCCAGGGGAAGAAGTTTGGGGTGGAGGATGGAGGACGGCGGCAGGAGGAGCGGCTGGAGAGGCAGGAAAGAGCAAATGGGGGAGCCTGGGAGAAGACAGGGAGGGAGAGAGCTTCATGAAAAAGATTCAGGTCAACAAAACGTTTCTTTTCCTTTGCATTTCCCAAGTGAGTGAATCGCTGCTTGGGAACGATCCGGTAGCCGCTCCGAGGGTTTCTGGTGTCCGGCCGACACCGGGTGCCGGGCGGGCCGCTGCGCTCGGCCAGCTCTCCTGCAGGACGCTGGGCTCTGCTCCCTGAGATGGAGGCTGCTGACCGCCCTCTGGCTGGGGATAGACAGATCGTTGAATCTCTGATGTAAGAATCACCTGCCCTTTAGAGTCCCCCCTGCTAAATTCCACTTACAGATTTTACCCGCCCCCTCTTTCTACCTCAGTACGGATACACCCCACCCTCCCCCCAAAGGAACTTGGAAACCATAGTGAGGTCCCCTGATTGTCCTTGGTGAACTGACCCTTCATGCAGTGACCTCCTCTTTCCTGGTCCTTCCTGCCGGCCGGCCGGCGAGCTCAGTGCTGTGGGCGAAGCGTTGACAGACCCCTCAGTCCCTGCCCTGTTTGGTCACAGATGCTGGTCTCAGCCTGCCAGGCACTGGGCCCATTTCCTATGTCCTGCCCCCAGTGAGTCCTTGCCACCACCTCCTCCATCAGAAATACCTCTTCAGGGAAACGGAGGGTCTAGTCCAGCCGTGGGCAAACTACGGCCCGCGAGCCGGATCCGGCCCGTTTGAAATGAATAAAACTATTGAAAAAAAAGACCGTATCCTTTTATGTAATGATGTTTACTTTGAATTTATATTAGTTCACACAAACACTCCATCCATGCTTTTGTTCCGGCCCTCTGGTCCAGTTTAAGAGCCCATTGTGGCCCTCGAGTCAGAAAGTTTGCCCACCCCTGCCCTAGGCTCTGCCTGTGAGACACCAGCACTCAGGAGGGGCTGCAGCAGCTCCGGGTCCGTCAGGGAAGGCTTTCCCAGTTTTCTAAGCTATTGAATGTTGTTTTGCACACCTGGGTCTGTCCACACTCACTTGCAGTCTGGAGGTGAGTGTAGAAGTGTGACAGAAGAACAGATGATGGGTGTAGCGGGTGCTGTGGAAAGAAATGATAGTGGGAGGGAGATGGAGGAGGAAACAAGGAAAGGACCTTGCACTAGGGCACCTGAGTCAAGGTGGGAGGAAATGCATTTACCCCAAAGAAAGGGCAGCCGTGCTTTCCATGAGAGGTGTGTGCTGGTGGGAATAGAATTCTAAAGTTGGTAGACACTGAAAATGTCAACACAGAATGTACAGTTTTAAGTTTAGGTTCGCAAGAAATGTTAATCACTCACTTCTTAGGCTGTTCCTACTATGAAATTGCATAACAGTAATCACTTGCTCCTGACTTGAGAGTCGTGTATGATGGAAGGTGGGTTTCACTTGGTTCTGCCCTGTGTTGGGATAACTCAGCTGCACCCGCTGAAGTAGAGCATCCCTCCTTGGAAGAAGCTTACAGACATAGCATCTCAGAAATGTGTGGCGGGAGGGGAGGAGAGCTGACCTCGCCCCACGCCCTCCTGTTCCCTGTAAGTACCAAGACGGGCGCGTGGAGTCACTTTTCAGGACCGGCCGCTGTCGATGGAAGTGGAGCTCGGGCCTCCTGACCCCCAGCCCGGACCACAGCTTCTTTTCTCTACATCAGGCTACTTCCCCGAGTCCACTCTGCCTCCAAGAAATCAATTTCTAACAAGGTTTTGGCTCTGTTTTCTGGAGGAATGAGTTGGTCTCTTGTCCTTCCTTTCTCTTTTGCTCCCTTGTCCTGCCATTTATTCATGTCTCAGCCTAGAGAAGATGAAGCTGACATGTGGATAGGCGGTGGAAAGGTTGCCTCTGAGATGCAGGGTGGGCTGGCGCGGGAGGAAGTCTCACACCAGCAGCAGAGCAGGTGTTGGGAAGCATCCAGGGTCGTCTGTCACCCACCCAGGAAGGTAAGGACAGAAGTTATGTTCTGATGTGGGGCAAAGAAGATTGGCATTGGCTTTAGAGATAAAAGACTGGGTTCAAATTCTGCATCTGTCACTTTCTGAGGATGTGGTTTTGGGCAAGTTATTTCTATAGGTTGAGTGAATCAAAATGAGGCAATGATTATAAAATAACAAAACCACAAAAAGCCGTGCACACATAGAGCGATACTGGTGTTTGTCATGAACGTGGGGTCATGGTACTTCGAGGCTCTTCCAGAAAGTCTGCGAACACTTGGGTTCTGTGCCGTGTGGAGCCAGCCCATGGCTCCGGAGAATTCCGTCGCAGTGAGGGTGGTGAGGAGCCCTTTAAGAAAGGGGCCAGTTCCATCAAAGTGAACACTTCCTTCTGGAAGTTTAAATTTTTATTTCACTCTTGGAAAGTAGGGATGTGAGTCATAGTGACTTAGCAAGTGGGACCTCACACATGTAGCCAAAGCCACGCAGCAGTTCCTGTTGCTGCTGTAACAAACTCAGTGACAAAACAGCCCAATTTAGCTCACGGCTTGGAGCTCCGCGGTCCAAAGTGGGTAAAATGGGCAAAAATGAAGATGTCACTGGAGCTGTCATCGTCATGAGGCCGTGGGAGCGAGTCTCCTTCCTTCCCGGCTCTGGAGCCGGTCCCCTCGGCTGGTGGCACCTCTTCCACCTTCAGATGCCTCATGCAGACCTCCGCTTCCGTCATCTCATGCCCCTCCTCTCTGCCTCGGAATCCTGCTCTTTCTCTCCCTTGTTCTAATCTTTCTGGTGGCCCCTCTTCAGCTCAAGGCTCTTAGCTTAATCGGTCTGCAAAGTCCGTGTTGCTGTGTAAGGGAACCCATTCATAAGGCTTAGGATGTGGGCATCTTTGGGGAGCCATTTTTTGTCTACACAGAACAGCAAGTAGCTTTTATAAAAAAAGAGGTGAGGTGTGTGTGTGTGTGTGTGTGTGTGTGTGTGTGTGTGTGTGTGAGCACTCACTCTGCATTTCCCTTAGTTCATGGTATTTCTCACAGAAGAGAGGTTGACAAGGTGTTCCTCATTTGCATTTCCCATTCTAACTCATCACCCTCACTATTCCTAGACCAAACACCGAGTATTCAAAGCTAGCTTTTCTTGAGTGCCTACTGTGTGCCAGAAAATATTTTGAACACTTGACATGTGCATTATTTTGTGCATTCCCAAAACAAGTTTATGAGATGGGAACTATCATTATTCCCATTTAAGATGAAAAAACAGGCACAGATTAAACAAGTTTTTAGTCACAGTTGACATTCAGTATTTTATTAGTTCCAGTACAGTGGTTAGCTTTTCATTGGCACAGTAATTAGACATTTATATAACTTACTAGGTGACCCCCTGGTAAGTTTAATGCCCACTTGACACCATATGTAGATTGCAATATTATTGACTATATTCCCTATGCTGTACTTTACATTCCCTGCCCATTTTGTAGCTGCCAATTGGTAATTCTTAATCTATTTATTTATTTCACCCTGCTGCTCAGTCACCTCCCATCTGGGATTTGTTCTCTGTATCTGTGAGTTTGTTTTTGTTTTGTTTGTTCATTTATTCCTTTTTTTGTTTTTTAGATTCCACATATAAGTGAAATCATTTGGCATTTATCTTTCTCTCTAGTACTTACTTCACTTAGCATAATATCCTCCAGGTCTATCTATGTTGTCACAAATGGTAAGATTTTATTCTTTTTTTTACAGCTGAGTAGTATTCCATTGTATAGATGTACCACATGTTCTTATCCACCCGTGTATTGATGAGCACTTAAGTTACTTTCATATCTTGGTTATTGTAAATAAGGCTGCAGTGACCGTAGAGATGCACATATCTTTTCAGATTAGTGTTTTGGATTTCTTCCGATGACTTTAGAAGTGGAATCGCTGGGTCATAAGGCAATTCTATTTTTAATTTTTTCCAGGGAACACCATACTGTTTTCCACAGTGGCCATCGTGGCTGCACCAATCTGCAATCGCACCAGCAGTGCACCAGGGTTCCCTTTACTCCACGTCCTTGACCACGCTTGCTGTGTGTTGATTTATTGACGACAGCCTTTCTGACAGGCGTGAGCTGATCGCTCATGGTGGCTTTCATTTGCATCCTCTTATCATTAGTGCTGCTGAGCATCTTTTCATAGGCCTATTGGCATCTGTAGGTCCTCTTTTGAGAAGAGTCTATTCAGGTCCTTTGTCCATTTTTTAAATTGGATTGCTTTTTTTTTTAAGTGGAAAGTTATATGAGTTCTTTGTATATTTTGGATATTAACCCCTTGGTTAATATGGGCAAATATGAGGCGCAGAGATTTTTAAATTGCCCACGCACATAACTAGTAAGTGATAGAACCAGCCAGGCTGGCTCTTGGATCTGTGTTCTTAACCAGCACCACAGTATTGACGTGTAGCTGTAGCTTAGTAAAATTTGAATGGCAGGAGGACAGAAACGTGAGGTCCAAAGAAATGATTTGATGTCCCTGAGATTGCACAGAACCGGGGTCAAGCGGGCAATCTCACTGGTCCTTCGGTTTCGTCTGGTACTGGGCCTCAACTAACTGCGGTGGGGCTGGCCGTCTGGTGATGGGGTCTGGAGGGACAGTGGTCTCGCCCTTTTTGAAAGCATGTGTGCTCACGCACGTGCCGCCCCTCTTGCTCCACATGATGAGCAGACGGGCACGGGACTGTGCTCAGGAGCTAGTCACCAGCAAGTCGCTGCCAGCCGCTCTCCTCGCCTCCGCCTGCTGTGCAGACAGATTCACCCCCCGTGGAAACAGGCCGGTGCTCCTGTTCCTGTGGCCTGGGTGCGGGGGTCCTTGGGTAGGTGCATAGGGGTTTTTCTGGGACTAGAGTTTGTGGTCAAAGTGATGGACATTCAGATTCCTATTCCATGTTGGGCAAGTTACTACACTCTAAGATTCAGTTTTCTCATCTGTTAAATGAAGGTAATGTATCTGCCTCAAGGGATGGTTATAATGATTAAATGAGATAATATATACATATATACTAGTAAAGTAGTTAATATGGATATGACTTTTTAAAAAATATATGTATATTTTTTATTGATTTCAAAGAGAAAGGGAGAGGGAGAGAGAAATATCAATGATGAGGAAGAATTATTGATTGGCTGCCTCCTGAACGCCCCCTACTGGGGATCGAGCCTGCAACCCAGGCATGTGCCCTTGACCAGAATCAGACCCAGGACCCTTCAGTCTGCAGGCCTAGCTCTATCCACTGAGCCACACCAGCCATGGCCAGAGATAACTCTTAAGTGCGTAAGTGGTGGGCATGGTGGGTGATCACAGGGGTTAGAACTGCATTCTGTGGGGCACAGAGGGCACTCTGGGTACACGTCTTTCTAACTCTTCGGCGAGTGTGGGCTTCTAAGTTCTGGCCCACCCTCTTTAAGTCCTGGGGCTTAGGGATAATTTAAGCAGCGTTCAGTTGATTGGATGTGCATTCTGGGAGGGACAGAGTGGGGGCAGCTGGTGAGAATGTGGAAGGCCTCTCTTCCTCGTGCAGAATCCTATGACGCCACTCCTGTCGTCTGCCTGGCCTCACAAGTACCAGAACTGTTCTCCTCATCGCAAAGAGTCCCTGGCACGGCCGCTGTGTGGTGATGACGGCAAGGGGCCCAGGGGGGGCGGGGCGGGTCAGTTTGTAGGCAGGTCTTGAAAATCCACTGATTGACGACGGCCTTGTGGAGATCTCAGACCTCACTCGGACGGGCGGCACTTTGTGTGTCAAGATTGAGAACGTATGATGTTCTTATCTTCCAACTAGTGTCCTGGTGCACGGATTTGTGCACATTGAAAGGAAATTAATTAAGAATAAATATTTTAATATCGCTATTTGCCATTTTTCTGTAATAGAAGTGTCAGAGATGAAAGAAAATTAGTAAAATGTATATGAAAATAATATAAATTGATTAATAAATAAACAATAACAACATGATATAACAACAACAAAGACATGATATGAAAGCAACAAAAAAGATATAAAAACAACAAAAACATGATATAAAAACAACACTGATAAAAACAATGACTGATAAATTGATTAAACTTATTCTAATATCTCCCTGTATACCACATTAAGAGTAAAAACACTTTCAGAGTACTTGACTAATTTCCCTTGTGATCAAGTATTTGCAACTTTAACTTTAATGTCACATGCTCTTTGAACTTGAGAGAAAGCAACATGTAACTGACCATGTCTGAAAATGGGTTCAGGTAGGAATATTCCTTCTCTGTCTAGAGCTTGTCCTTGTGATCTATTAATAGTCATTGCAAATGCTGGCATCATGGGAAACTGTCTTCGAATTAATTTAAATGGGAGGCCAGCGTCAGATGGGGACAAATCAATTCTTGGAATCAGAACAATCAGAGAGCTTTATATGTATCATGCATGCGTGAGTCAACATTTATTTTTAAACTAGGGGCCCAGTGCACGAAGATTCGTGCATGGGGTGGGGGGCCAGGTGGAGGAGTTCCTCAGCCTGACTTGTACCCTCTCTAATCTGGGAGCCCTCAATGGAGCCCTCTCCAATCCAGGAGTTTCTGTCTGTCTTTGCAATCATATGAGCGAATTGTCTGAGACCCCCAACCCAGTTTGGTTTGTTGCTCACAGAATAATAGAGGCATTTTTTTTTTCTTTGCTTCATTGGTGGAGATTTCCTGGAAGTTTTAGGATATCTTCCCTTTAATTTTTCCTAGATACTCTGATTTTACTTATGTCCCTCATCTTTGCTTTCCCTCCATCTCCCACTGCAACAGTAACTTGCTCCAGGCTCACTTTGCTCTAGTGTCTAGATCCGTCTGCCACCAGAACTACGATTCCCAGCATTCCTGGTGCTCCCCATGCTCTGGGCTTCCGCTTCTGGTCCTGGGGCTGCCATCAGAACTACTATTCCCAGAATTCCTTGTGCTCCCCATGCTGGGAGCGCCCGAGGGAGCCACGTCCCCCCAAGCTGCTGGCTCTCCTGCTTCTGCTCTCTGCCCTGCACCTGCATATGCAAATTAATCCACCAGCTTTGTCAGGTTAATTTGCATATTCACTTCTGATTGGCTGGTGAGCGTAGCGAAGGGACAGTCAGTTTATATGTTTCTTTTTTATTATATAGGATTGCCACTGCTTGTCATATGTACCAGCCTGGGGCAAGTTATTGTTGCAGCTGGTTGGTTGGTCGGACGGTCGGACATACATAAGTATGGCCGGTCACCTCGCCTTTTATATATATAGATGAGTGTGCGATCACAGGCTTAGAGCTGTGGGGCTAAATAGGCAGCCACACCCTTTTGCTGTTCAGCTGCTTCAGGCCTCCAGGCCTCTGGTGTTACTTCACCTTTAAGACTTGGCAGGGAGGTGGTAAGTGTGGCTGTCTTTTTATGGCTGGGCTGCCAGCTCTCAGGCAGGTGGAGGGGGAGGCGGGCCAGTGGAGGAAGAGTGATGGACGCCAGCAGCACCCTCCAGCAAGATGGCCTGTGGGCCAGCCCTGGGGAAGGCTTTCCCATGGAGTGGCTCTTGGGGAACCTGAGCAAATGTAGATGGCTGCTGCTTGCTGGCCGACTGGCTGGAAAGGTGTGGAGGCCAACAGGTGAACTCTCATTTGAATTTTTAGAAAAACATCTCCTTTTCATTTTAAGCAGCCTGTCGAACTAGCTACTGCTTTGCTGAGTTGGCCTGGGAAACAGGTAATGTGAGGCTAAATAATGTGAAGTCTAAGGAGGACCTTAAGGGAGGGAAGCAACCCAGGCAGGGCAGAAAGATCCTACTCATTCAACCAGATTTTCCCAAGCCATGGGTCTGTGCCGGGCACGAGGGTTTGTGCTAAGTGAGGGACAGATATGAGTGAGACCTCGTCTCTGACCACAGGAGCTCCCACGCTCTTGGGGAACAGACTGAAGCTGGTGGCGTCAGTGTAGTCTGCTGATGATATGGGGAGGGAGGGCGGCTCTCTCCTCTCACAGCTGGAGGGTTGCTAGTGGACAGGGGACACTTCAGTGGTGGCTCTGATTGCTGGGGACGCAGATTTCAGTTTCCTGGAGAAAACGACATTTGGAAATCCTGGCCCAGTGAGCACTCTGCCTGCAGAGCCGTGCTTCCTGCCCTTGGTCGCGATTGAATGTCCTCTGAAGCTCCGGGCCGGTCAGCGGGCAGCCGGGCTCAGGGCCGGTCAGCGGGCAGCCGGGCGCGGGGCCGGTCAGCGGGCAGCCGGGCTCGGGGCCGGTCAGCGGGCAGCCGGGCTCGGGGCCGGTCAGCGGGCAGCCGGGCGCAGGGCCGGTCAGCGGGCAGCCGGGCTCAGGGCCGGTCAGCGGGCAGCCGGGCTCAGGGCCGGTCAGCGGGCAGCCGGGCGCAGGGCGCCGGGGAGGAGAAGCCGCTGAAGGTGTCCCTCATGGGGCGGGGCTTTCACAGACAGGACTCTCTCCGCTGCTCTAACATGAAGCAGATAAGCTTTTCCACTTAAAAGATTTAAAAATGGAAGCTTACAGAAGGGACATGCACACAAAGCTACTAAATAGTACAAGTAACCAGCCCGACCATGAGTGTGCAGATAGCGACTGCAGAGGCCGCTTGCAGTCCCACAGCCAAGCAGGCAGGGCTGCTGGAGTGACCCCACAGGTGTGGGCCCTCCCCTCCCACCTGCTGGTTTGAAAGTGTCCTGGTGCCAAGTCTCTGGGATTCCCTGAACACCTGGTTCCCAGGCATCTCTGGGAGTAACACCGCCAGGGCTGGTTAGGAGTGGATTGTCCCACACAAGATTGATGGGATGTGCAGAGCTGAGCTGAGGGGTGAGCAGGGGCCTCAAAGGGTTGGACCTTGAGCATTCACTCATGGGCCAGCCTCCCAGATGGGGACCAGCCATTGCTGGGCTCTGGACCGGTGGTGGCCGTGGCGGTAACAGCATTGGGCCCGGAGGAGTGGTGGCAGCTGGAGAAGCAGCGCAGAGCGAGCTGCGGCGAAGGCGGCACCAACAGCATCCGCAGCCAGGGCAGGACAGCACCTGAGAAGGAAGCCACCGTCCAGCTAAGGAGAAGGGGAATGAGGAAGGTGCTGAGTTTATACTATACTTCGGATGCTGACGTGTTCAGCAGGAAGAGGAATAGCCTGAGTGTAACTCCTAAAATAGAAAATTCCGGAAGGGCTGGTGTTCTTTCTGTTGTCACTGTAATTCCTGATAATGAGGAGTATGCATATTGCAACACTTTCAGCTGAAGAATCCAAGTCCAGTTCCCCGTTTGTCCTCTTTGCTCTGGAATTGCTTTCCTACAGAGGGAGTGTTCTTTAAAAGAAAAGAAGAAGATTGTGATGGAGGAGGAAGTACTATCCTGTTTCTTCAGCTTTTCTCAGCTTGCTGCTGGAGTGCCGCCAGTGCCGGAGTGCCACTGCAGAGCTGTCTCCAAGGCTCAGGTGCCACCCCCGCCCCCCACCCCACCCCCCACCCCGCCTCCACTCATCTCCAGCTAACAGGGCCTTTTCTCCCAACACATTGATTGGGCCTGCACTCTGCTGGATTAAAAGTAACACATGTGAATAAAGAATGGTGTCTGCCTCCTATTACGTCCGATATGGAGCCGGAAATGCCATTTTAATAATCTTTTATGTGCCAGTCACCAGCCTCAGTACCGCACGTTATTGGGGAAGTGAGGGATCCCTCCCTGCCGGATGGTGGGGGTCAGATTCTTACGATATCTCAAGGAAAAGAGTTTTCTGAGATTTGCATGGAAGGATGAGTGATTTTTATTTGTGTGGAATTGCATCCTTGGGGTTGCAAAGTCCCATCTCCCTGAGTCCAGTCCTGGAAGAGGTGCAGCCGGGGACTCAGTAGAGCTAGAAGCCAAGCCCGTGTCCAGAGCTTCCATTCCCTATCGCACTGGTCCATCTAGCATCAGGCCAGTTGCGTCCATCAGTCCATTGTGTGGGGCCACAGGGCTGTGGCCGTGTGGACAGATGCAGGCGCGGGAGCCCACCCCCGGCATCAGAGTCCCAAGAGAAAGGACAGCGAACTCCTTTGCTGAGGAGATTAAGCATCTTAAATCTTCCCGCACTCGCAGTGGCCACACCTACTCTGGCCAGTGACCTGCTTCCAGGTGTGACTGACAGGCCGGTGTTTTCCCTCTGCCACCCAGACGTTACTGGGCCTGCGTCCGTCTTCCCCGTCCAGTCCCTGGGGAGTGGTGCTGCAGCTCCTGGCAAAGCTACACAGAGGGTCGCCCCTGTACTTGGCCTTCCGGCAGCTCTGCTCCTGCCATGCGTAACGAGATTAAGCCACAATGGTACCGCTTACAAAGACGATGCCACCCACTCTTCCCTGAGAACCTGTGCAGCTAGCATGAACAGACACGTTGTACCGTGAGGAAGTAGAGGCTCACAAGGGTGTGCATCATACGTAAGTGGCAGAGCTGGGTTTCTAGCCCTAGTTTTTCGGATCCAAAGGCCTTTGCATCAGACCCACGGTCGGTTGCTGCCTCAGTTGCTGCCTCGCTGGTTTATTTTCATGCCTGGATCACAGCTTGTAATTCACACACACAGCTGAGCACCCTGACTGGCAAGCAGACGTTACTGCAGCCGGCAGCTGCCGCTTCCTGTGTTTATAGCCACACTGCAGGGATGTGTTTAAGAGTTATTTCAAGTGCATCTGCTCCCCATGTGGAAGTGCGGATGCCGCTGCCGAGAGGAGGGTGGCACGGGTGCTCCGTGCTGGGTGGCAGTTCCCATTTGGTGGGGATTGGAGAGGAATGCAGATGTCACCGGGTGAGGTCAGAGCCTTTGTTTGGTCTGGGCCATGTGGCTCAGAAATCAATGGACTGTGAAGTCAAAGTTCTGGAATAAACTCGACTGCCGATCTGTCCTGTGACTTTGGCTAAGACAGTTTACATCTGCTTTGCACATCTGTGCCATTTAGCTCTCCGGTGAGCCAAGCACTGGAGATCCATGGGCCTCAGAGACCCATAGTGTGCATTCCTGGCTTCTCTGAATCCTTGGGATTAGGAAGGAGGTAGGTAGGGATAATCACCACACAAGGGGGTAGCCTTGCCAACCTATGGCCATTGGTGCCAATTCAACGCCAATTTGGGGTGTGGTGAAGAAGGAAACTTTTCAGTGTAAAACAGCTACCCAGTGTGACACAGCAGGGACAACAGCACAGCAGTGAGGCGGCCCTAGGGCCTGGCCCCTCGGCTCCGGGCCATGCCTGTCTGCTCTGGCGGGTGCTGCTCTGCCCTGCCCAGTGAGGCATCTTCCTGTGTCAGCCCAGCCAGGGAGACAGTTTTCAGTCTTTGGTGGAAAGGGAAAGTGCACTCCTGAGCCAGAGGGTAACTGACTTATACGGACAGAAGTCCCACTCCTGGTCCCTGATTGGTCTGTCTGCATGCAAATGTGGACTCAAAAATCTCACAGATTGATTGGTCCAAAGGCACTGTCCTGATTAGTCAGAATAGAACTGCTCTGATTGGTCAGAATTGTGTGTGTCCAATTGGATGGGGAAAGCCTCAGTCCTATTGGTTAAGATAGGATCCCAGGAACTGCTTTATAAGGACTGCTCAGCGGGCAGAAACAGTGCAGGCAGGCAGTTCAGCTCAGGCTGCTCCCTTTTGTGCAGTGTGTGTGAGAGGCGCCTGTGCAGAAATGGCTGCTAGGCTGTTTTTTATTTTATTTTATTTTATTTTTTAAAGTTGAGCCCAGTTAGCCACCAGGAGCCCTTCTTCGTGTCTTCTCTCTCAGGGTCCATGGCCTGCTGGAGGGGGAGCCGTGTTTCCTCCCAGTTTCCAAAGGACCATCTTGGGAATGCAGGAGTTGGGAGCTTCTTAAGTAAAGACTCAGACAGACAGCTGGTGCACTCACAGCGTTGTGAACTCACTGTGTGTTCATTTCCTCTTTATCCACCCGAGACAACGGGGAAAGCAAGGCAGGCCAATTAAAGGTTTATTCAACTTGTCACTACTAGCAGCTGTGAACTAGTCTGGCTTTTAGAGCCTTTTCCCTCCTGCCTCACCATAAGACCTCATTTTAAAGTTTTAAGGTCCCTACTGTGCAACATCCCTCTGTGGTGGAAGTGCCTTCCACTTCCCTCTGCCTGGCTCTAGGTACCATCACCAGGAGGTCATCTCATCTCCATTTCCAGCTCCTGCTCTGCCCTCTGTGGCATTCGGCTGCTTTTGACTGCTCAAGTGCCTACATTTTCAACCCCTCCGGGTCTTGCTCAAATTTCTTAATCAGTCAATGAATCAACAAATGTCTTTTCCTGAGCGCACTATTCTATTCTCTTTGGTGAAATCACATACATCCTTTTCAAATACACTCTCCTTTGAGAAAATTCCTCAGTGGACAGAATTGCCTGTTTCTCACTCTCCCACCCACCGCTCTCCACTCCCGTCTCAAGACAGAATGTGTGTGTGTGTGCTGCCCAAGTACATTATATGTGTGTGCACTACAAAAGCACATTGTATGTGTGTGCACTGCCCATGTACATTGTGTGTGTGTACTGACCAAGTTCACTGTATGTGTGTGTGTGCACTGCCCACCTACATTGACTGTACCCCATCCAATACTTTTCATATCAATTTACAACAATCTCATTGTAGTGACAGTGACTTACTCTTTTCTGTTTCCCTAGCACTTAGTGTGGTGCCAAGAACTATTCAGGCACTCGCTTCATTCATTCCTTTCTTTAGTGACATTTATTATTCCCATGCCTTGTGTGAGGGAGACGATGGCAAGCAAAGCTAGACTTGTCCTTGCCTTCATGAGCTTCATTAAGGTTCTTTAGAAGAAACTGAAATCAGTTGACTTCCTGTGAAAGCAGGCCGTCAGGCGCCATAGCAAAGTGCTGGAGCCCGCAGGGCTCCCACAGACACGTGTGTTGTCTCCGTCCTGGAGAGAGAGGCAGGTCTGGCAGGTCCGGGCTCTGCCGAGTCCTCTTCCTGGCTCACAGAGGACCGCCTTCCATGTGTCTCCACCTGGCCCTTCCTGGGTGGCTGTTTGTGGAGAAAGAGAAAGCGAGTTCTCTGGTTTTTCTTCTTTTAAGGACACTGATCCTATCATATCTGTGCCACCCTCATGACCTCACCAAACCCTATGACCTCCCAAGGGCTCCATATCCAAATGCCATCACTTTGGTGGTTAGGGCTTCCACACATGCGTTTTCAGGGGACACAACTCAGTTCAGTTCACAGCAGCCAGCAGTGACCTTTAGAGAGACGACCTCTGAGTCTAATAAGAATTTCCAGCGGGCGGAGGAGGCTGGGGAGGATGCCATGTTGAGCAGGTGGGGACAGAGATCAGGGCAGGTTATGGCTTCCTCTGCACATGACCCCTCCCACCCCTCCCTGCGTCCTGCCCGGTCCCTTTCATCTGGCTGGGCTGCCAAGGAGTCACGCTCACTGCCATTCTTTCTGTTGTGGCCGCACTCAGCCCGGGCCCTCATGGCTGACCCATGTTCCTCTGGGTCCAGGTGACCAATAAGGAAATAGAAGCCTCGAGACCTGAGACGGGAAATGCCTGCCACTCAGGGGGAGGTGGTGAGGGCAGCGTCTCCCAGGCTTCCTCCTGACTTGCACGCAGTCGGTCCCAGAATGACTGACTCGCTGCCACCAGGACCTGTGGCACTGAGGCCAAAAGGTGTGTTTTCAGGAGCTGCCCCTGGGCTCAGAAGTCGCCTGTGCTCCACAAGGGGCAGCCAGGGACAGGGCGCTGTTCCCAACACCCCAGCCGTTCAGAGCACAGCGTGCGCCTCCCTCTGCGGGAAATGCCGGAGCACCAATTCCTTCCTCAGAACAGAGGCATCCATTCCTGAGGCATGGCTTAGGGCAGTGATGGCGAACCTATGACACGTGTGTCAGAGGTGACACGCGAACTCATTTTTTTGGTTGATTTTTCTTTGTTAAATGGCATTTAAATATATAAAGTAAATATAAAAAATATAAATCTTTGTTTTATTATGGTTGCAAATATAAAAAAATTTCTATATGTGACACGGCACCAGAGTTAAGTTAGGGTTTTTCGAAATGCTGACACGCCGAGCTCAAAAGGTTCGCCATCACTGGCTTAGGGGCAAGAAAACCCACACCAAGACACAGAAGGTGTGGGCTCTGGTCCTAGTGTTGCATTTGATTTTCTGGGTGATCCTGGGCAATTCATTGGCTCCCTTCCAGATAACATGAGTTGTACCCCTACAATGCCCCAAGAACTGCTTGGCTAGTGGGTGTGTAGGAATAAATAAGATGACCTCAGCTCTACGGACCTCAGGGTCCTCGGCCTTGTGGTCCAGGATGTGAGGAGGGCCAGAGGTACTAAGGGACCTTACGAAGGGGCCACCTAGCCCAGCCCCGGGATCTGGAAGGCTCCTTTGAAAGGAGTCTGGGGCACGAAAGACAAGAGGTTGGATGATTGGACACGTTGAGGGTGGAGGGGTGTGGTGAGGAGGGGATGTAATAGGCAAAGAGGTTAATGTGGTCAAAGGCACATGATTGAGAAAACCGGTACCTCCCGGAGTGGAAGGGCGTGTGTGTGCACCTGGATGAGCGTCCAGGTGTGTGGTGGGCAGTGAGGCTGGAGAGACGATCGAGAATCACATCCCACTGCAGAGCCACAGGCACTGGACAGGCCCAGAGGGTGCCGAGCCCGTTCACAGCATCGCCCAGGGCCAGAGAGGGCCTCGCCCTCAAGTGTGGTCCCCAGACAAGCGGCTGTGGCACCCCTGGGGCTTGTTAGGTACGCAGGTTCACAGCTCCACCCCGCCCCACTGACTCAGAGTCTACATTTTCATAGGCTTCCTGGGTGGGCAGTGAAGCTGGCGATGCACAGAGCTACAGTTTGGGTCAGCAAACTTCGTGAAGAACCAGAGAATCAATATTTTAGTTTTTGAGGGCCTCATGGTCTCGGTGGCAACTACTCAACTTCATGTTGTAGTGCAAAGCAGACAGACAATATACAAACCAGCGAGGTGCAATAAAAGCTTATTTAAGACACTGACATTTTAATTTCATGTAATTTTTACCTGAAAAATTTTTGATTTTCCCCCCCAACCATTTAAAAATGTAAAAAACATTCTTAGCTCACAGGTTGTACAAAAGGAAGTAGCAGGCGGATGTGGCCATGGGCTGTAATTTGCTGACCTCTGATCTGTAGGATTTTGACCTTCAGTTTGCAAATCATACCCCTGACCTTCATGCTTTGTTGTGAAAACCAGATGAGCTGGGAGTGCCATTCAGAACAGCCCCTTATGTGTCAGATGAGGAAATGGAGGCCCAGAGTGGGAGCATGAGTTGCTCAAAATAACACAGCAGCTTCCAAGCCTGCTGGCTCCCACGCGAAGGCTGGCCCCTGCTCCACGGGGAGCTGATCTGAAAGGGGAGCAACAGGGCTGCCTTCTCCCGTGCCTGGAGCAGAGTAGGGCATGCTTACAAGGCCGATGGACCTTTCTTTCTGGTAAGTTACAAACGGTTAGTAAGGGCTTCTTATCGTCAAAACTAGAGGCCCGATGCACAAAATTCATGCAAGAGCAGGCTTTCCTTCCCCCAGTTGCCAGCACCGGCTTCCCTCTGGCACCCAGGACCCAGGCTTTCCTTGCAGCCCTGGCTTCGTCTGGAAGGTCGTCCGGAAGGATGTCCAGTCTAATTAGCATATTATGCTTTCATTATTATAGACTAGGGGCCTGGTGCACGAAATTCGTGCACTGGGTGTGTGTGTGGGGGGGAGTGTCCCTCAGCCCAGCCTGCCCCCTCTCACATACTGGGAGCCCTCAGGCGTTGACCCCCATCACCCTCCAATCGCAGGATCGGCCCCTTGCCCAGGCCTGACGCCTCTGGCCTAGGCGTCCGGCCCGGGCAGCGGGGACCCACAGCTGCAGCGGCCCCACGATCGTGGCTTCACTTTAGGCCCAGGCAAGGGACCCCTAGCTCCTGGGACTGCCAGCTTCGACCGTGCCCAGCTCCCATCGCTGGCTCCACCCCTACTTCCTGCTATCACTGGCCAGGGTGGAAAAGGCACCTGATTCTCTGATCATGGCTGGGGGGCAGGGCAAAGGCGGCCCCAGGGCCGCCTTTGCCCTGCCCCCCAGCTCTTAGCTCCCCCCTGGGTTTCCGATCACTGTCAGTGGCAGGGGGCTGCTTTCTGCTTTCCCTTTCGCCTCCCTGCATTGTGCCTACATATGCAAATTAACCACCATCTTGTTGGCAGTTAACTGCCAATCTTAGTTGGCAGTTAACTGCCAATCTTAGTTGGCAGTTAATTTGCATATAGCCCTGATTAGCCAATGAAAAGGGTAGCTCGTACGCCAATTACCATTTTTCTCTTTTATTAGTGTTGATGCTATAAGCAGCCTGTCCTAGGAAAATGTGTCATCCATGGCAGGACCCAGGGCTTCCAATGCCTGAAATAAGATTTTATTTATTTATGCCTGTGCTTTTATCTAAACCTTCATCACAGTTATTAGCGGGTTGTTAATTATAACCTTTATTTAAAAGCATCATCGAATGAAGCACATATTCCACTTGTTTCTTACCCCAGGCTGGAGGAAGCATAAGAGAATCTTATAGCAAAATCCAAGACATTGTAGATTTTAAAAAGTCCATCAATAAATTTTATTTTCTCAATAAAACATATCCCTACCTGTGGCCCTTTTTCGTTTTCCCAGCCCGACTCCCAGTCAAACAGCAGCTGCTCACAGAGGAAATGGAGTGTGGCCTTTGTGTACCCCCTGTTGTGTCTTTGGACTCAGATGATGAGATGCAGAATATGTGCTCTGGCTTCGCCACACCCAATGCTCTGCTCTGCAATCGCCTGCCAAGGAGGTCCTCGGGCGCCTGGAGAAGCTGGCCTGGGGCTGGGGTCAGGTGTATTGTCTGGGGGTGCTGCTCCTGGGACCAGGGCTCTGGGACGCACTGCCCCGCGGAGGTAGTAGGCGGAGGCTCAGATGCATCCTCGCACACGTGTGCCTCTTGCTCCTGTACAGTTGGGAGGAAATGTGCTTCTGCTTGGAGGCCGAGAGGCTGGGAGGTTACTGGGTGCACAGGGAGGGCACAGCAGTGGCGTGGTCAGGGCATGCTCCATGGGTGCTGAGCATGGCAGCAGCCAGACTGATTCCTCACTGCCCTCTGGGGGGGCTCAGGTGTCAGAACAAGCTTGGCCCATCTCCTCCTCCCCATCTCCCTTTGCCACCGCCGGGACACTTGAAGGGTTAGTGGGGAGGACACCGAGTGCAAATTCCCCTTCTGAGTAGTATACCCTGCTGACTGACTTAGAGGCTTGAACAAATTGCTTTGTCTTAAATAATTAATTGTGACAGTTTTCATTTATTTATGTGTATGGTACAACAGATCCACTGTTCAGACCCAAGTCTCTGACCTACTGCACCATGCCGCTTCTCACCCTCCCATATGAGACCTCATCTTCACGACAGTTCTTTGATATGGACGGTAGTAATATTCCCATTTTATAGATGAGAACATTGAGGCACTGAGAAGTTCACTTCCAGTTGTTGGGCAAGGAATGAATCCAAAACTTCTGACTCCAAAATCCCGTATTCTTCCTGGTCTGCCTTCTAGAGCTTTTATTTTTCCATGCGAGAAGCTGAGAAATACTTATTCCCCCGTCCACTGGTTCCAGAGCCTCTATCTAACCAGGACCTTCTCTGAGAAAGAGTTGATCAGAGCCAGGGACCAGTGCTCCTCTCACTCTGGTAGGACCAGAGGACTAGCCCAGCCGCAGCCTGCCCTCCCCTCCCAGAGGGGCTAGCACCAAGCACCGTGCAGCTGGGTGAGCTGCTTTTTAAAATTCACCTGTCTCCCTGTAGTGAAAGGAAATTTAATAAACTACTAATTTAAAAAAATTAATGGAAAATTTCAAACTTACGGAACGGCGGTAAGAATAGTATAGTGAAACAACATATCAAGCTATTCCTGCCTGATCTTATTTCACCTGTCACACACTTTCCTGTCTACTTCCCACCATCATTTCCTCTGTAAATACCCCATATGTGTCTCTAAAAGATTGCAACTCTTACTGAAGTGGAACCACAGGGTCAGGGATGACACATGAAAAGTAAATAATTATGTGATATCAATATCTGTTTGGTGGTTATATACTATGAATTATCTTATAATTTAAAAAAAAATATTTTTGTGTGTGTGAACCAGGATTCAAGCAAGTTCATACTTGAATTGATGGGATGTGTGTCTTCGTGCAGCTCCCTTCCTTTCCCTCCCTGCTCTTATTTATTTTTTTTGACGAAACTAGTTTTGTCTATAGTTTCCCTTAGTCTGGGTTGTGCTGATGGCAGCCCAGGATGCTATGGAAGATATTTTTCTGGTAATTCTTATGAACTGTCGTTAGAGCAAGAGGAACTATCGATTTTTAACGTCGATTTTACTTACCTGACCAGAAACTCGTGCTGAGGCACCAGCTAAGCACTAGTCCTTGTGAGGAATGGGAGGTCGCTGAAGAGTAAGGTGAGATGGGCCTTTGTCTTGCGAGGCCAACTGGCAAAGGGTTCCCTAGAGTCTGGTTCACGTGTGACCCATCCATTCAGTTGTCTGTAGATACAAGGTTGACCAGTGCGAGGTGACCTGATGAGTACTGAGTGCCTGTTATGTGTCAACCAGATACAGGTGTTGGGGACTCAAAGTCGAATCAAGCCTAGTCCTGGTCTGGGCAGGCCTGTCTCTGTGAGGGGCAAACCGATGAAAGCTCCACGTGCAGTGCAGGGGCCGCAGCCGGCCACGGGAGGCGGTGTTCCTCCCAGTGGGCAAGGCGAGGCTTCCTGCGGGAGGGGCTGCGTTACGGACGATGAGGTGTGCAGCTTCAGAACTGCAGTATTGCATTCAGTTTCCTGTGTTTGGGAAAATAAGCAGAACTCATGGTGATGTGCTAGTAAACTTGGATGTATTTTTTAAGATTTTCAACATGGATTCCAAGCTGAGGCCTGAAATCCTCCTGTCACTGGGAAGTCATTGGTCCAGATCCTTAACTTCTGTCCGTCTTGTCACTGCACCTCACCTCCGAAGCGCCGGCACATCCTCACTGCTCCAGGTGGCACTGTGTGTCTTGTCCTGGCAGGGGGAGGTAACTTCTGTTTTTTTTTTTATCCTCCAAGACTTTATTGTCACATAATAAAAGATGAAGCTTAGAACTGGGTTGCTTGGCCTTTTCTCACCTCCTCCCAGTTCACAATGCTTGCATGTCTTCATGCCAGCCTCCTGGGACCTGAGGCTGGGCTCAGAGCCCTCAGGCCTCAGCACAGCCTTCTCTGTAGCTGTAGCTTTTTTGCAGAAAACCAGCTGCAGGGGAGTCCCCGTGCATGGGGGCCCCTTGTCCCTATCCTGGCCGCTCCTCGGGGCTGGTGCTGGGCTTGCACTAGATGCTCTAATCTCGGGAAGGCGCTTTTACAGAACGCCCGAGGGTTAGGACCGTCCCACGTCGGCAAGAGGGCCGTCGGCACAGAGAAGGAAGGTGACTCTTTTTTCCCCAATTGTGGGTCTAATCCTTGGATTAGCACCGAGTTTGCAGCCAACATTCTTGCAGCCTCAGAACAGGAAGATGGAGAAGGAGGAACCAGCTTGTGTCCCGGGGAGAGGCCCCTCCCCATGTTTTGTTTGCATTTGCTTGCTGATCCCCTCCTGCTCCTGGGAGGAGCTTCTGATGGCAGCAGGCCGGCTGTCTCCATCCCCCTGAGCCTACTGTCTGGACGGGTTTGCCAAATGCTGGCCCTGCTCTTCCTACCAGGGCTGCTTGCCTCTGAACACTTCTTCGTGTGAGTGCTGCAGCTTATACAGCCATGCACTGCTAAATGTGGAGAGTAATACCAGACACGTTCCTGAGAGCCCCTCACGGTGACGGCACATCACAGTTTGCAAGGCCTTTCTGTTTTCCTTGTCTTGCTTGATCTTCACAGCAGCCTGTTAAGGTGGCGGCAAACAGATACTGTTGCCACCATCAGTGGGTGACAAAACCGAAGCTGAGAGGCCGAGTGAGTTGCACAAGGTCGTTGCACAAGGTCGCAGGGCCCGGGAGGAGAGGCAGGCCCTGCTGCCAGGCCCGCAGGCACCTGGGCCGGTCTCTGGCCCAGCACACAGGCCGCGAGACCACATCTCTCCTCTGCTCGTGAATAGAAAGACCAACCAGGAGGCCTGACCCAGGCCTCGCAGAGAGCCTGTGCGAGCGGACCCCGGCCGAGCCTCAGGGTCTTTAGAAGCCGCTTGGTCTCTGGCAGAAAATCTGCCGGACGCGGCCAGCGTGGACCGAGGAGCAGGCTCTTTCTCCATCGAGCTGAGTTGTGACAAGTCAGAGACGGATGTGTGGAAAGAAGGAAGAGTGTGTAAGAAAACTAGTAACACGTGACCGCGTGGAACCAGCAAGCTTCACGTGCGGGGTGAGGGAGCCAGGCCTGCTTGACCTCAGGGCTGGGCTGGCAGTGGCATTGCTCCGCGTGGAGCCGGGGATGCGGGGGGCTGTGTGCTGGCAGGTGCATAAGAAGGGGATGGGATGGTGCCTTAGAGGTTAATAAGCCAAGTTTATAAAACATTGGGGCTGGGTCTGCGCAGGTGGGCGTGGCCCTCGGCCTTGATGTGCAGGGAAGAAAGACACCGGCAGGAGGAGGGAGGAGAGCAGAGGGAGGACAGAGCGGACGTGCTGTCTCCTCTCCTTGCCTGTTCGCACGGGAATAACGGCCGGGCAGCGACCCCTGCCCTTAAGCCCCCTTCTGCCCCTGTGTCTGCTCATGTGCCAGCTGATCTCAGACAGTCTCTGAGTGAGCCTGTTCTTGCCTAAGTGAAATGAAAGTAGTTCCTATTTTTCTATACCTCCAGTGAGGTATTTATTTTTAATAAATATGAAAAATTGAAAGTTTATCCTAAGCCACACAAATGGGAGATGTTTTTGTTACCATCACCACAGACGCTGTAGGTACCAAATAAATAAGATAGGGTTATGGCATCTTTGGGTATGTGTAGATGGCAATTTGCCATCTGTTCGGGATCTTGCCTGAATCTCATTTGGCAATAATGGTTGATTAAACGGCTGGATGCTTTGGTTCAAACCTTCCCTTTGAGATGGTGCCTCACCACCCTGGGTTTCAGGGCCAGAGTGTTTGCTACTCCGACAAAGGGAGAGATTAGAACCTGACGGAGAACAGGTGTGTTGTGTTGGGGAAAGGCTATGTGAGGAAGGGGTTGGAGGAAGAAGTTAAGAATCAACGACATGTCTCCTACTATGCCAGGTGTCTTACATGCTGCCTTGCTTCTTTCAACAGCCCTGTCAACCCATTTTACAGATGAGAAAGTTAAGAATTTTCCCAGGGTCACTTAGTAAATGGGATCAGGATTTTGTTTTGTTTTACTAAATGGCTTATTTTGGGTTCTCTGATGACTTCTTTAGGGCCTAGCGACCCGGGCCATGTGGCATGGTAGGAGATGCAGCCTTAGAGAGGACTGTTCATCTGGCTTAAAATCCCCCTCAGTTCCTCACTGTGCACTGCCTGCCTCAGGAAGAAGTGGAGAGCTGAGGGGACCTCTTGGTTCTGACTGGGGAGATGTCCTTGTTCAGAAACCTTCTCCAGGATCCAGATACCAACAGGAATGGGGATGGGCTCTTGGTTATTTCTTACAAGCCTTTAAATAGCCCTATAATTTAAAATACAGTGTATGCTTATTGTGTTAATTTAGGAAAATATAGAAAAAATACAAAGAAGAGCAAGCAAATACCATCTATAATAATAAAAGTGCAATATGCTAATCGACCGAACGGCCGAATAGCGGAACTACTGTCTGGACAATCTTCCGGACGAAGCCAGGGCTGCAAGGGCCGAGGCAACCGGGGCCGCGAAGGCCTACTCTTGCACGAATTTCGTGCATCGGGCCTCTGGTCTATATATATAAAAACCTAATATGCTCATTGTCCCTCCGACCATTCGACCGTTTGACCAGTTGCTATGATGCACACTGGTCACCAGGGGGCAGATGCTCCGACTGGTAGGTTACCTTGCTGCTGGGGTACAGCTGATTGGGACTGGAAGAGAAGGGCCGGACACACCCTGGAGCCCTCCTGTGGTCCCTCCTGGCCTTGATCAGCACTGGTGGGGTCCCTTGGCCTGACCTGTGCCCTCTTGCAATCCAGGACCCCTTGGGGGATCTCGGAGAGTTAGTTTCAGCTCGATCCCCACAGACCAGGCCAAGGGACCCCACTGGTGCATGAATCTGTGCACTGGTCCTCTAGTCTATACTAATAAAAGGGTAATATGCTAATTAGACCGGGTTGACCAGACATCTTCTGGATGTCCAACTTCCTTCTGGACAAAGCCACGGTGGTGGGAGCCGAGGCAGAGGCGGTTAGGGGCAATCAGGCTGGCAGGGGAGCAAGCAGTTAGGGGTGAGATCAGGCCAGTGGGGGAGCAAGCAGTTAGGGGTGAGATCAGGCCAGTGGGGGAGCAAGCAGTTAGGGGGTGAGATCAGGCCAGTGGGGGAGCAAGCAGTTAGGGGCGATCAGGCTGGCAGGGGAGCAAGCAGTTAGGGGTGAGATCAGGCCGGTGGGGGAGCAAGCAGTTAGGGGTGATCAGGTTGGCAGAGGAGCAAGCAGTGAGGGGTGAGATTAGGACAGCAGGGGAGGGCAGTTGGGGGTGATCAGGCCGGCAGGTTAGCGGTTAGGTGCTGATCAGGTTGGCAGGGGAGCAGTTAGGGGGCGATCAGGCCGGCAAGCAGAGGCAGTTAGGGGCAATCAGGTAGGCAGGCAGAGGCAGTTAGGGGTGATCAAGCAGGCAGGCAGGTGAGCAGTTAGGAGCCAGCGGTCCTGGATTGTGAGAGGGATGTCCGACTGCTGGTTTAGGTCTGATCCCTGTCAGCAGTCAGACATCCCCCGAGGGGTCCCAGATTGGAGCGGGTGCAGGCTGGGCTGAGGGACACCACCCCTCCCCCCCACCCCATGCACAAATTTCATGCTCTGGGCCTCTAGTTACATATAATTCTGTAGAAATTACACAAAGTTGGGATTATTATTTAGCAATTTGTTGTGCACATTGTTCTGTCATTAATTATGCTAACGTGATTTCTCATGCATTTCTAATAGGCCATTAGATGAATATACCATGTAATCAAGTCCCTATTTTTGGAAATCTGGGTCATTTTCTTGTGATAGACATTCTTATAGATAAATTCCTGTGTCCTGAATAGGAGACTGAGATTAAAAGCCCAGTAAATTCAATTTAAAAAATAAAAAAGCAAGAAAAATATAATGCAAAAGCATTTTTTAAAAAGCGTTAGTTTTATCTTTGGTAAATGGAGGTGATGATGCCATTTCCGAGCACTGTCTGATGGCCTAGGGGAGGACATTGAAGTACTTAGCACAGTGCCTTGCGCACGGCCAGCTCTCCCTGTGCAGCCACTGTGCTTAGCTTACTTCGTGTCTGATTGTTTTAAGTGTCAAGAAGTGGAATTATGTCCTCAAGGTTTTGGAGAACCGTGTGCTTTGCTGCATGAGTCCATCTGAAGGTCAGTGGAAGGCAGATCGGGTGAAACAGAAGCCACAGGACAGAGCAGCTCAGCTCCGAGTCACGCCTGTCGGGTACGGTGGCCTCGATGGGGTCATGGCCGTCACTGTGGTTGTCCCGACGTCCCTGGCCAGGACCTGGCTCCATCCCACCCACATATCCCTGTGTGGCCCAGCAGCTGCTGAAGTTTACAGACACGCCCGGAAGAGCCTGGGAAGCCAGCCTCCCCTCGAAACTCGTCCTTGTCCCCTCATTGCTCACTTCGCGCCTGAACTGTAGGGAATGGTGGCCGAGGGTGGGTGCTGGCCGGGGTGCCCTGAGCGCTCAGACCCGCCGCCTTGTTCTGCGCAGTGCAAGGTCTAACGTCAGCATCAGCGATACCTTGGCGTCTGGGAGGCTGAAGCCCAGAGCCTTGCAATGATTTGTTCAAGGTCCTAAAACACTGATGGCGAACCTATAACACGCGTGTCAGAGGTGACACGCGAACTCATTTTTTTGGTTGATTTTTCTTTGTTAAATGGCATTTAAATATATAAAATAAATATAAAAAATATAAGTCTTTGTTTTAATATGGTTGCAAATATCAAAAAATTTCTATATGTGACATGGCACCAGAGTTAAGTTAGGGTTTTTCAAAATGCTGACACGCCGAGCTCAAAAGGTTCGTCATCACTGACCTAAAACAAACAAGTGGCAAAGCCAGAACCAAACCGCAGGCCATATGGGTCCTGTCCCTACAGTGTTTTCCTCCCTGGACATGCTTATTTCCAGTAAATGAGAGGGAACCCGGGGTTAGAGGTCACGGGTGGGTTGGACAGACATGTCTGCCTCTCTTTCCTGAGAGGTTCGTTACCCGAAAAATGAAACCGCGTGGTCCTGTGTCCTGCCCTGGGCCCGTGGCGGCCCTTCCCGCGGCGTTTCCGTTAACATCATGGAGAAGCTGGGAGGAGGTCATCAGGCGCCTCGGTTCTCTCCTTGCCTCCTGCATGCCACACAGACACTTGCCGCTGGTTTCTGCAGGACAAAGCCACTGTTTCTGCACAAAAGCTTCAGCAGCCACGCGGTGTTTGTCTCCCTTCCCAGGTGCGAAGTAGAGGAAACTGGCCTTGACTCCCTGGCGCTTTCAACACCGGCCGGGGCGCGAGGAGAGCCGGCGAGGCCCCCTCCGTGCAGAGCCGGTTTCAGAACTGTACGGAGACCTTGCTCCTCTGGGGCCTCTGGACCTCACGTAGCTCCTCTGTCAATTTAAAGTTTAAAGTCATCATCAAAAAGGTGTTTTTATTGAACTTTCAAAGACACTAGTTCATCTGTTACTGCGATAGCCACCTACCACTTGCGGTAAAATGGTAAAATGTCAAGCTGTGGGTTAGTGTACAAATGAGAAAGGCTGCCTTGCCGTGCCTTACACTGGGTGAGTGTGGATCTGGCCTTTGGCCGAGTCCCACCGATCCAGCCAGAGGCCCTGGTCACTGTTCTGTGGGCAGCCTGGTGGCCTAGGCGTGCTTTCCAGGCTACAGTCACAGCTACCACAGCGGCCCGGTCTGCCTGCCAGATCCGGCTTTGATCACGACGGAGGGCAGTAGGCCAGACAGAATAAGGTCCCAGACGAGGCCAGAGTGGTAAAGAAGAACGTGGAAGTTTCCCAGGCCGGGGGCATTTCTTGGCTCCGCCATTAATGTGACTTAATCTCTCTACACTCAGATGTCCTCACCTGGTGCCAGTAGCAGTGCCCACCTTACACGTCGGGGATAATAGGTGGGGGAATGCCTGCGGAGCACCCGGAGGTAGTAAGTCCTCTGCAGTGTCAGCCATCAGGTTAATGTTTTCATGCTCTTACTGATCGTGACTTTGGGTGCTTTTAGAATTGACAAGAGGAGAGAGGCCAGTAGAAGTGTTTTCCTACTAGACGTCCAGAAGCTCCTTGTGCACCGAACCTGGTGCGTAAAGGGGGCCCGCAGGGACGTGGGGTAGACTCCACAGAGAAAGCGACATCAAGGGATGGTGGCGCAGTTGGCGTGGGGAGCGAGCACGGAGGGTTCTCAGAGGAGGGGCAGGGAGGGGAGTTTGCATATTGTCCCCGGCAGATGTTGTCCGCAGACGCGGAGGGGCGGCGTGTCTGGTCACAGCGGACGGGGAGTAGCCAGGGACGCTTCCATTCAGCACCGAGGAGGATACACGTTTCCTCCTTCAAGGAGTCTGGGACGGTGGGGAGAGGCGCACAAGCGAGTGGGTGATACGTGAAACCGTCCTCAGGGCTCAGGCTCAGGGCATCCTGGGAGCGAAGGCTCTTCCCCACCCAGAGCGTGGGGAAACCCTGGAGGGAGGGTGACAGCCTCCCGGGCAGCTGTGAGATTAACCAGCTGGAGGAAAGTGGGGGAGAGGGAAACATTTCATCAGGTGTCCGAACGCAAAGGGCAAGGAGGTTTCCGAGTGGGTGCAGTCACTGGAGCAAAACCAGGCTGTAAGTGTGGCTGCAGGAAAGAACAGAACAGCGAGGCCCGAAGAGGTGGCGGCTCGACCGTGCCTGTGCGCACTCCCTCTGCGGTGGGTCCTGCCCGCCCACCGGGTTCCTGCGAGTCCCGGGCCCAGGCGTGAGGTGGGCAGGTGGCAGGATGTCAGCGGCTGTGGGGACTGATGGGGTGCTAGGCAGACACGGCATTAAGAAAACAGAGACACACCCTGGCCCTTTTGGCTCCGTGGACAGAGCATCAGCCCGCTGACGGAAGGGTCCGGGTTTGATTCTGGTCAAAGGCACGGACCTCGATTGCAGGCTCCATCCCTTCCCTGGTCGGGGCTCATGTGAAAGGCAATCGATGATGTCTCTCTCTGTTCCTCCGCCTCCCGTCCACTCTCTAAAAACCAATGGAAAACTATCCTCCGGTGAGGATTAACAGAAAAAGAAAGAAAACAGGGCCGCACATGGTGAGCAATTGTTTATTTTTCAATTCTGATTACAAGAGAGGCTCAGTCAGCCAATCAGCGTTCCATGGGTAATACCTCTCTCCTTTAACCTTTTTTTAAAAAAATATATTTTATTGATTTTTCACAGAGAGGAAGGGAGTGAGATAGAGAGAGTTAGAAACATCGATGAGAGAGAAATATCGATCAGCTGCCTCCTGCACATCCCCACCGGGGATGTGCCCGCAACCCAGGCACATGCCCTTGACCGGAATCGAACCCGGGACCTCTCAGTCCTCAGGCTGACGCTCTATCCACTGAGCCAAACCGGTTTAGGCATCCTTTAACCTTTTTAACAGAGAGCCACGGACTTGAGGCTCAGAACTCGGCAGGCAAGAGTGTGCAACTAGCATTTAATAAGATTCTTTTGTTTCCTGTCTTTAAAAATAATGGATATTTTCTGTTCATGGCGAATGGTACTAGTTTTTCATTTACAGAAGTCATATAAATTTTTCTTTAAAATGTATTTGAGTTCAAGTACATGCGTTATTTTAAGAAAAAGTACTTAAATACGGCGGGTACTGCTGCAGATGCAGCAACACAGAGGCGTTGATGAGGCTGAGCCGCGCAGCAGGGCCTTGCGCCTGCGGACACGGAGGAAGAGGAGCGGCCGGAGCCCTGCTGGCCTGTTCCTTGGTGCCAAGGTCAGTGCGTCACACTGGTGTGAGGTCCCAGCTCCCAGCGCAGAGCTTGGCACGCAGCCCGTGGGCCTCTCAGGGCGCGCCGTGCGCAGGGGGTCTGCTCCAGAACCCAGCGCTTGCGTTTATTTTTCTGCTCCATCTACTTGCGCCATCACTCAGCCGCGGGGGTCCTGGGGAGGAGTGGGAGCGCTGGTGTGAGCTGACAGGAGCCTGCGGCGGCCAGGAGGTCTGCACGGGGCTCGGCTGGAGAGCGCGGACGCCTGGGTCCTCCACGAGCACGAGGACTCCTCCCACGTTGTGGGGTGATGACACCCCCTTCCTGGGACCAGGGACCCTCTAAGAGTCCCTCGTTCTCAGAGAGATGCCACCAGAGATGGAAGATGCTGCTGAGTGTCTGAGACCATCGCCATTTCAGTAGCTCTAAGAGATGTTATGGTTCTTTTCTTTCTCCTTAAAAAGATTTTTTTACTACTCGTAAGCATTTATGCATATCATGTTTTATACCAGTGGTTCTCCACCTTCCTAATGCCGCGACCCTTTAATACAGGTCCTCATGTGTGGTGACCCCCAACCATAACATTATTTTCGTTGCTACTTCATAACTGTAATTTTGCTACTGTTATGAATCGTCCTGTAAATATCTGCTATGCAGGATGTATTTAGGTGACCCCTGTGAAAGGGTCGCTCGACCCCCAAAGGGGTCGCGACCCACAGGTTGAGAACCGCTGTTTTATACAGTGCAAACCTTTTAGTACTTGGGTATGTGGTTTGCACCCCAATTACACTGTCCCTCTCCCTGGAGGTCCCATGATGCTCAGAAAAGACAGGTCATCGGCTCCTGCGTCCCAGCCAACCAAAGGGCTTCCCGACGTAGTTTCCAGTCACTGCTCAGAGCTGCCCACAGACCTGAGCTGCCGGGACGTCCCTGAACAGCCACGTTGAGCATATGGTTTTGGCCTGGTGACCAGTTTTAATGTCTCAGTACTGAGCGGATAGCATTTTAACCTAAATGATATCTCTGCACGCTTTCTGCCTTAAATATATGTATTTTAAAAGACAGCTGAAGGCTAGAATGAGTCGGTTGCCCGGGTTTGGCCACAGCAAGCCTCCCAGCCTCCTGGGTCAGCACTGCAGCCACTGGGGCGGCTCCCGCTGTGCAGAGCACAGAAAGCAGCCCGGCTGGGATGGAGGCCCCGCTGCTGACAGATGTTTCTCCTTATCTTGTTTTCACATCAGTTGCAACTCAGGTCTGTTCAGAACAAGCGTGGGTGGGGGTTCCTCCCACCCTGCCCTCTGCTAACTGTTAAAGCGAGAGGGTGCTTTATCATATTGTTTTTCAAGTAAAGATCAGCACAGTAGTTGGTGGTTGCCATAGGTCCCTGGAGGGCTTTGTTGATTGCCAAGCAAAGCCAGCCAAGCTCGGGGCCACATCCACGCCCACACGTCACCGGATTGTGGTGATTGGGTGGACGGCTGCTGGACATTAGGTAGATCTCAAAACATCTAAACTACATTTTCAAACTCAAGTAATTGGACAGTTTTTTCAAATCAATTTCCAGGAATTACAGCATGCAATGGACCGCTAACATTCCAATTGCACTTTTCAATCCATGAAGCACTTTTACATATATGATTATTCCCATATTACAGATGAGAAAACCGAAGCTCAGAAATACTGAGAAAGTTTTGGCCGAAGCCTTGTGTTTTATGGCCAGTAGTGACTGCGGCAGCTAAAACCAAACCCCGGCCTCCTGCCTTCCAGTTCTGAGTCTTCCTCTACCATCCTGCCTCACATGTGTTTCTGTCTTTTTGTCCAAATTGAATTCTCCACTTGCTGCTTCAGCATATAGCACCTCAGGCCTTGCTAGTTGTGGTCTAGGGGCTGCAAAACAGACATGTAAGGCAATAGAGATGAACCCACTTCATCACTGGAGATCCCTAAGTTTACAGCAATTTAGAGATAGCGTCAAGGAAAGCACTAGTGTTTGCTGGGCAAGCAGTCGCTATGCTGGGAGCTTCCTGGGCCTGTCACGCATGAGGGCACATATTTGCACACCTCCCGGTTCCTGCATCGCACGGCAGACGATTGTACTGGAGCTTGGAGATACAGGGAACTCGCCCGAGGTTGTGTAACAAGTAGTGGTGGAGCCTGAATTTAAACCTAGGCTTGCCTAACCCAAAGCCGGCCCGTCCGCCCCATCCTGTGACGGGGACACCCTGGCGGAGGGACTGTCATGGCCTCAGCAGCACAGCCCAGTCCTCTGCCCAGCACACCCACAGGCCTCAGCGGTTCTCTGTCCCATCAGGTAACATCTGCCAGCCCTGCAGGCAACCCTCTCCCCTCACCTATGGCCCTGAGGTCATGCAAAGTTTTCTGCAATTCACATCAGCCATTGAATTCTGCCTCCTGTTGCTCTCCACCTTCCAGAAACCCTCCATGCCCCTCATCTGGGCTTTGACAAAAGTTGTTGACAAGCAACCTCATTTGATCCATGTGATCAGCAGGATTCTCCCTACCTTACAATAAGGTGCGAGGGTGGGCTTTGGAGACTACAGGGAAGTAAGGATCACTTCAAGCTAAAGTAGAGAAAGGTGTGCAGACACAGTGGGAACAGCACCGACCTGCGTGAAAGCCCAGGCAGGTGTCCGGTGGCCACCAGCTCCGAGGTACTACCACCCAGGCCCAGGGGCACCCTGGCTGCCATCTGTGGGGGCTCCCTGGGGTCCTACAAAGAGCCAGCTTACCAACCCAGCGTTCACACCTCCACCCGACTCTCCTTACACCCTGTATTCCCCACCCCTTTGGAAATGTTTTGCTTCTTTCTCCTCTGATGCTCATTTTAGCCGGAAGTTGTGTGTATAAACGTTTCATATTCGCAAACCATCAGTCCCAAACCTCTTGGTCCCACAGGCCTCAGGGCCAGGAGCCGTGGAGGGTTCATGGAAGGGACTCCATCCAGGTGTCTGCTCTGGAGAGCTGTTCTGTGTGACCCTCACAGCAACGCTTCTCTTCCAGAGAAGACAGGCTCCCGTGGGAGGGCCCTGCGCGCAGGGTCCCCGCAGTGGGTCACCGAGCAGGAGCAGCGTCCAGCCTCCGGCGCACGTGCTCTGTCCGCTGTGCTGCGCCACCTGCCGCCGGTGCTGCCCCGCGGCTCACCCGGGGAGGAGCATGTGGGGCACAGGCTGGGTTCGAATCCCGCTCAGCAGCGTCCTGGGTCCCACAATCTCTGTGCCGCCTCCTAGTCTGTAAGTAATAGCATCTGCCTTCCATAAGATTGAGAAACACATCAGATGACAGAGTTTCCATGTTTTGTGATGTATTAAGCTCCACATAAATGATGTTATTTAATTTTGAAAATTGATTAAGGAATTGACAATGGTAGCCACAGGCCAGTGGTAGAACTGGTCATTAGCCAATCAGGAGCTTGATTCACCTGGACTTTGGGTCTCCCGTCAGGTACCAATCAGAGCATCCTTCCCCCTCTTCCTCTCTCTCTCCCTCCCTCCCAGGCAGGACTGCTCCCTCCTCCCTCCCTCACTCCCTCCCTCCCTCCCTCCCTCCTCCCTCCCTCCCTCCCTCCTCCCTCCCTCCCTCCCTCCTCCCTCCTCCCTCCCTCCCTCCCTCCTGGGCAAGACTGCTCCAAGGTGCAGGGCCTCCCAGACCACACTCACTGGGCCTCCACTCAATAAATTTAACATTTCTTTTTAATTTTTTCATTTTACCTTTTCAATTAAAAATTTCCTGAGCTCATCCTACCGCCCTCATAACTTCTGATCGTTGCCTGCCATCGTGCTGCGAGCAGGGGGGCTGGGAGGGATTGCAAAGCCTCCCCTGGGTTTGCTTTTCTCAGGACACGTGAGACGCGCACTCGGGCCTCAGCGCCTGCGCGTGCTGAGGGTTCCGGGGAAAGACCCTCTGCGCACACGCAGCCAGATCATCCTGTTTCATCACAGAGATACCAGTGCCGAGGGTGATATCTTTGGTTTCCCATTGGAAATGCCCGGTCCGTGCATCCTAACCCGCCAGCCCGGCCTGCAGGCTGTGCGTCTGCTCTGTCTGCTTTGAAGTTCTTGCTTCTTTGTCCGAGGACATAAAAACTCCAGTTGTGTCTTGGTGGTGGTGGTGGTGGTGGGGGGTCTAAGCACTTTACCAATTGATTTTGGATTATAAAGAAACAAAAGGACAGTAAGAAATGGTCTAATTGGGTTTCATTTGGGGGGGCCTGTAGCTCGAAGTCCCAGGGTAATTAACACAGGGCAGCGGGTTAGAGGTTCCGGCCCCAAGGGCAGTGGGAGAACCTGGGCAGCACGGAAGTAATGAGCTAAGTGTCTAATGAGAGCGAGGCACCTGCAGGGACAGCTTCTGCGGTTGCTCGATGGGACGGGAGCCTCTTCACACTCACAGTTTCCGACGTCGTGGGTGTTGCACACGGGCCTTGCTCTTCCTCCTGACACCCCTCTTGTCCCTGAGCTCCCTAGGGCTAGCTGGGGCCATAGGCTGGCATCTACACGCACCCCCAGAGCACGCTGGCAGCCCACTGCTGCTCGCCAGTGGGGGGGCTGGGGAGCTGAGAATAAGACCAATTCTTCCCTCTGACTGTCCAGCCGAAATGTCTCTGCCTCCATCTCAACCTGTCCTGACACCTTGGGCCCAAACACGGCAGGTCATCTCCCCCTCCGAGCCCCTCCAAGCTCCGGGGCCTGTGGCCTCTCCCTTAGGAGCCTGTGCCGCCCCCACGGTGTACCCCTGACTCCGGGAGCCCATCTCCCTCAGGCCTGACATGGGGCTCACGATACCAAAGTGTACACTCAACAGAGACGGTCACCAAACACCCCAAGGGGACACGTGTCATTTGTTTCTCAGAAATGGACTTGTTTGCTTTAAGAATGAATCCAAGGCTAACATAGTGCGGTGCGAGGAGACCCTTCATCCAGGACACGGGGGCGTTGGCCTGGGGAGACGGGAGAGTGTAAACCAAAGACCTGTGGGAAGTGCTCGAAGGAGGGCGGGAACGCCACCACGTACAGTAAGACCAGGACTCTGTCCCCAGGAGGCCGGGGGGGGGGGGCTCCTTGCTTTCCTTACGGGCGGCCAGGTTGGAGGCTTCACAGAAGCCCATTACACGAGATTCTAGAAACCAAAAATGTGTCTGGACTTTTTGGGAATAGCTAAAACATGAAGCAAGAAGAAGAACCATCAGATTTTAACTCAGAGAAAATGTGTGTTTCCCTCCCTCTTCTGTGGACTGTGTTAATGCGAGTACAACGAGGAAGAGGAATTGCTGTGACACGCCCTCCCACGCCTGGTTTGCATGTCTTCGTCATTCATTTCTGCATTTATTCACTCGCTCATTGAGCGCACCCCTCACTCCGAGGGGCGCCCTGTCCGGGTCTTCCCTCGGTCCCCTGATGAGCCCACAGGAGGTACTCAGTACCTGGCTGTTGGACCGGGTTGGTGGCAGACAGGCCACACGCTTTTTTGAAATTTCTTTTTATTTTTTAAAACAATGATGAGTCAGACAATCCATATCCCCTTAGAAAATACGGGAAAGTGCACCTGATTAATCATCATAGAGTACGTTTTGAAACTTTTGAGACTTGGGCAGTAATTGATTTTAAAAATAAGTTTATATCATGTCTCCATAGAAGTGCTGAGACACTGAGAGTCAGTGGGCGCCTGAGACTCCCGGGTTCATCGTGTGACTGTACTTCGGAGACTCGCTCTGTGAGGTCGAGCCTCCTTCCTCCCAGGACACAGAGATGCCTGGCTGAGCAGCTCTAACAGAAGAGGACTTGGGGGCCTGGTATTGGGTTCGGGGTGATGGGAGAGCACAGTTTTTAGGGCAGAAGAGATCCTGGTGGCATGAGCCCTTGGAGGTGCCCTCTTAGACCTGGTGTCCATGGCATGTGCCCTACGGGCTTCAGCGTGGCTGTTCCTCCCTGTCCACGTGGACAAGAGGATGCCTTGGCCGAGGGGCCGTTGCCCCTTACAGACCAGCACCCATGTCCCGAATGCCTCACTGGAATCGGACCTCAGCCTGCCGTGGTCAGGGAGCCTGTGACTGAGGTCCCATGGAGAGCAAAGTGAAGTTTTGCCCGTAGGTGCCAGTGCTCTGGAGGCTGTGTGTGAACTCAGAGAAACCGGAGCTGGTTGGCGTGTTACCCGGGGCTACGTCCTCGGCTTGGGCACCCTGAAGCCTGCCAGCCCGTGTTCTGATTTAGCCGAGTGCGGAGCTTCTGAACCACAGCTGCCCCGGGTCTTCCCCCGAGAAGGAGCTGGAAGGCACCTGCTGCTCGTTCACGTGCTGCAGACGCCTCGTGACAGGGCGGAGGACAGTGGGTGTGGGCGGTGTCAGGTGGGGCTGGTGGGCTGAGTGGGGGACCCGAGAGGCTTCAGCTGCAGCGAAGCTGAGAGAGCTGCCCCCTCCTCAGGCTGCTCTGCAAACAGCTGTTTCTATTCCTTTTCAAATGGAGGACTTGGTCCCAGGGTTGCTTTAGGACTGCATTTTCTAGAGGTGGCAGAGGGTAGAGATAGTCAGCTCTCTTGTGTGTTGGAAGAAAGGAAAAGACAGTCCCCTGGAAGAAAGGCCTCCCACCACGCCCTCCTGCCGCACGCAGTCCTCAGAGGCAGCTGTCCTTCCTTTGGATTCCTGATGCTGGAATCCAAAAAGGAGCAAGCAGTTCTGTGGTGGAAGCGGTTGACTAACTGAAACCCCAGGGGTGGCATTAGTCTCCACAGGTCCCCGGGGCATGGGCACACCTGGCTGGGCTGGGTCTGCACCTCAGGCCACCTGGGGCTGTGCATAAGGAGTCAGAGCGTCCATCCTGGAGACAGAGGCAGAGAGTCCCTCCGTTTCTGTAAGCTCTGGTTCTTAGTCCCACCCCGGATTCAGGCCCAGGGTTCAGGACTTGAGAAGATATAGCTTCTTTGGAAGAACCCATCTGTCCCCTTCTCAACAAAGTTGAGAAAACAGATTTGAGAACGCTATCCTGAGCTAGCCTTTCAGCACTTCTAGAACCTGAGCACTCAGAGGAGTCAGAGGCCTAGCTTGTACATCTGGCCACGGTGGGAAGAGGCAGCTTGCTGCCAACCATCTGCGTTCACCAGAGTGTACATTGCACACGTTGCTCCTGCACCTGGCACCCTGGCCACCGATTCCCTCATAGCTGGATGTGTTGGAACGGGTGGCTAGGATGGGGATAGCCTTCAGAATAATGAGTTTGGGCTTGTTGTTCTCCTGATGATGGGATCCAAGAGGGAGGGAAGTCTTTCAGAACTGTTTATGGTGGTTACAGAAATCCTCGCCGGGAAGGAGCACCAAGAAGTCATACAGGGTGGGCAAAAGTAGGTTTTAGTTGTGAGCACACGAAACATAGTTTATTCTGTATTATTATTTATTATCTAGAGGCCTGGTGCACGAATACGAATCCAGCGGGGTTCCTCGGCCTGGCCTGCGGGGATGGGGCCGAAACCAGCTCTCTGACAACCTCCGAGGGTCCCAGATTGTGAGAGGGCAGTTCTTGGGTGACGCTCCCCAGAATCGGGCTCCCTCCTCTCTGGTTCTGGGTGCGTCACCTGAGAACCGCAGCTGCCAAGTCACCACAGCTCAACAGCTCCTGCGTTGAGTGTCTGCCCACTGGTGGTCAGTGCATGTCATAGCTACCAGTCAGAGCGTCTGCCCCCTGGTCATCATTGTACAGCATAGCTACTGGCCAAACAGTCAGACAGTCACTTAGGCATGCATATATATATATATATATATATATTATATTATTTTCCATGCAAAGAACTGTAAACCTACTTTTGCCCCGCCCTGTGTGTACACAGAACTAATAACTTGCAGTTGGGTTTATATACTGAAAAGGGACTGGACTATAAGAGGGAGACTCTCAGCTGCACACCGTCTGTGTGCTGAGCAAGGATGGCACCGATCCAGGTGAAGGAAAGGCTTAGCCCAGGGGTGGGCAAACTTTTTGACTCGAGGGCCACAATGGGTTCTTAAACTGGACCGGAGGGCCGGAACAAAAGCATGGATGGAGTGTTTGTGTGAACTAATATAAATTCAAAGTAAACATCATTACATAAAAGGGTACGGTCTTTTTTTTTTTTTTTTTAGTTTTATTCATTTCAAACGGGCTGGATCCGGCCCGCGGGCCGTAGTTTGCCCACGGCTGGCTTAGCTTCTAGCCTCTACCTGACCCTGCCAGGGCCGATGGGCTGAAGTCTTCAATCAGGAGTTGGTGCCAAATTCTTTCAACGTTGTCATTAGCCCAAAGTGAAAAGAGCAAAATAAATAGGTTTCGGTGGGAAGTTCCCAGATGGTCTTCCTCGGGAAGAAGAGACCTTTATTCTGAAATTGTACCCTTCCTTCCATTTAAGTATTGAAACATCCTGTCTTCTGTGAATTAATTGTGATCATCGGTAGCAGGAATTTTAGATGAAGATTCTTACTTGAGCTTGGTTAATTGGAGTGTTGTCCATACGCCAAGGGGTCATGGGTTTGATTCCCAGTCAGTGCATATGCCTGGGTTGTGGGTTCCATCCCCCAAGGGGGCACATGTAGGAGGTGGCCAATCAATGTTTCTCTCTCACATCAATGCTTCTCTCTCTCCCTCTCCCTCCCTCTTTCTTTAAAATTAATAAAAAACATATCCTTGGGTGAGGATTAAAAAATGAAATAAGAAGATTCTTACTTGAGAAAATTAAAACTGAACAGTCCCATGTGATTCACTCCTACCCCACTGACCTCTTTTCAAAGTAATTGGTCCATAAAATGCAAATATCTGGGACCAACTGTTTTACCCATACCACACGCCGCCAGGCAGATAAAATTTTCTGCTTCCTATTCTGAGAGAAGACCCTACATCCCTATTTGGCAGGTTTTTCCAGTACTTTCCTTCTGCCTCTGATGGAAAGTTGTAACCTTTTCCTAGTCTGTGCCTTCATTGTTTGATGCCCTCATTCCTTATCGCTCCCCTGTGAAACCTTCTAGATACCCTTGCAAGAGAGTTAACTTGCCTCTTCCTTCTCTGGACTGCCTATGGGCCTTATCCATATTTTGTTATGATGATAAATGATAGCCACGTGAATGAACTTCTTTCTCACTAAGCTGTGTCCATTAAAGACATGACTTCAAAATTAAGAAGGTATCTTTTTTTTTTGTCATTACTAAGTACAATGCCTGAATATATATATATATATAATTTGTTGAACAAATAAGCATCCTAAATCAGGTTGCAGTTAAAGCCCACAGTCTCGTTGATTTCCTTGGGTAGCAATAAATAGCTAGTCTCTTATATTAAAACTAGAGTCCTGGTGCACGCATTCATGCATGGGTGGGGTCCATCGGCCTGGTTGGAGATTGAGGCCTATCGGGGGACCAGCCAGCCAGGGGGAGGGACCCTGGGAGGTTGGCCGGCTTGGGGGGAGGGACTGCGAGAGGTTGGCCTACCAGCCCCCACCCCCTGATAGGGGCCTGGGGGGAGGGGCCATGGGGGGCTGGCTGGCCGAGGGGAGGGGCCACAGGAGGTCGGCCAGCTGGGGGGAGAGGCTGCGGGAGGTTGGCTCTGGGAGCGCACTGACCACCAGGGGGCAGCTCCTGCATTGAGTGTCTGCCTCCTGGTGGTCAGTGCACATCATAGTGACTGTTCGAGGGGTCATTCCAGTTGTTTGGTTGTAATGGTCGCTTAGGCTTTTATATATGTAGATTCTCCTTATTGAATACTGTGATGGATTCCCTCTTTGGTCATCTCTTCTCCTGACATCATAACAATAACAGCAGAGAAACAGTGGGCCAGGGATCTGAAACCTGGGCTCTGGTTCTGACTCTGACCCAAGTCACTTTCCCTTTGGAAACTCAGTGTTCTCTCTGTAAAGGAGAGGGGATGAGAGTGATGGTCTCACAGGTCCTCACCATCCTCCACATCCTTTCGAGGAGAGGGTGGAGGGCAGGGCCCTCAGATGTGAGATGCATGACTCGTCTCTGGGAATTTTACTAAATTATTTAAAAATTTATTTTCATTTGATGTTTGGTAACCTATTTGTACATTCTTTCAACAAATTTTATTGCCAAGTAAACGGTAACATTCACTTGTACCTCTCGAAAGGCCTAGAAGCTGAGCATCTCTTTGTTTGATGGTTGTTTGAGTGCTGGTCTCAGAAGGTAGTGCTCTAAGTTGTTTTTGGTTTATGTGTTTATTGATTGATTGATTGATTGATTGACGGATTCATTGTTCAGTTGCCTTGGTTTGAAAGAATATTCTCAGTTAGGGATTTAAGATAATGGAGAAGCCCTGACTGGTTTGGCTCAGTGGATAGAGCGTTGGCCTGCAGACTGAAGGGTCCCAGGTTCGATTCCGGTCAAGGGCATGTACCTTGGTTGCAGGCACATCCCCAGTAGGGGTTGTGCAGGAGGCAGTTGATCGATGTTTCTCTCTCATTGATGTTTGTAACTCTCTATCCCTGGGACTCTCTTCCTCTCTGTAAAAAATCAATAAAATATATTTACAAAAAGATAATGGAGAATAACCTGAGTGGTGTGGCCCAGTGGTTGAGCGTTGACCTATGAAGCATTAGGTCACAGTTCGATTCATGATCAGGGCACATGCTAGGGTTGTGGGCTCCACCCCCAGCCGGGGGTGTGCAGGAGGCAGCTGATCAATGATTTTCTCTCATCATTGATGTTCCTATCTCTTTCTCCCTCTCCTTTCCTCTCTGAAATCAATAAAAAAAATATATATATAAAAAAAGATAATGGGGAGTAAATGATATGGCACAGCCTTCCAAGTCACTACAACACGAGGAAGGTAACAGAAGTTAGAATGTCCAGGTGAATGTGCTGAGGGAGGTCAGCAGCAGCAGGAGGAAGAGGAGGGTGGGAGTGTGTGACAATGAGGGAGTGGGGGGTAGGAGGGTGGGGCCCAATATTATCCGCCAGGCATGGTGCCGTCTTTTACATATATTATCTCCTTTACATCACAGCCACTCAGGACTGCAGTCAGACGGCAGCTGGCCCTGGCACAGCAAAATGGGCAGTAAAGGTGCCCCAGCGGAAGTGGTGGTGGGGGCAGAGGCTGACCCGGGAGGGCAGACTGGGGAGAGCTGGGGGACAGGAGCCCTTCCCCAGTGTTTGCTCTCATTCCGAGGGGAGTGGCAGGGGTGGTGGAGAGGTCAGGGGAATAGCTAAGTGTCCATCTTAGGTTTTCCAGGACAATTTTGAAATCATGCCTTTAATTGACAAGCCGTAGGCAAAACATTGACCTTGACTCTTGTTTTAGAAAGTAAGGTCACCAGTAAAGGCACGGGGATAGGCAGTGTGGAGCTCTGTCGCCTGAACGCATGATTCCTGGGAAGCAAGGTCTGAGCACTCTGCACTCTGCCTCCGTGTGCTGGCCGGGTTCCCCCAGCCGGTCCTGAGGGGGCCCATCCACCCTCTTTAAAGCCGGGGACGAAGAGGGATCTCAGCCTGTAGTTCAGGCTCTAAATCTCTGAAGCAGATATTTCCTTTGGGAGAGGGACCCCAGCCCTGGAATTCTTAATCTTTTTAGTGCTTTGTGTTTAAGAGAAAGGAGCGGTAATTGAATCCCATTCAAAACTCCGTCTCCTTCCTGCCTTTTTCCTTGCCACCCTCTCCAGGTAGGCATGCCCCACGAAAGTCACCAGCCCCTGAGTGCTGGCAGCTCCCAGGACACAGGCAGGCTAGAGCCCAACTCGGGCCAGGGGGTAGCTTGGTCAGAGGTCTGAGTGGCCGGCGAGGAAGGCCAGGCACTGGAATACTCAGTGCCCTGTGAGGACACACGCAACCAGGAGCACATGTGCCAGTGCGTCTCCTGAGCGGCTCCCTGGGCACGTCAGCCTGGCCTTGGCCTCGGCACTCCCTCCCTCTGCGTACTTGACACGGATGCACATGGGACAAGAGCTGAGGTTTCCTGACAGCAGCGGTTTTCTGTGTTTCAGTTTGGGCAGATCCCCTGCTTTCCTGGGGCCTCTAAAATGGGGTACTGACCTTGCCCCTGATGTCTCCATGTACCCCCCACAATGATGCCACGAGGATACGGAAGGAAAACAAAGCACCGCAAGGCTGAAGAGCACCCAGGGGTGATTTTGTCCATGTGCCACCGCCGCACAGCAGTGCCCATCGAGGAGAAAGAATGCCTGGCATAGCGGCCACCTAGGGCAGGGCCTGCAGCTCCCCGGGGTGGAAGCCAAGGTGGAAGTTGTTGTGACAGTTTTTCTTCCATTCTTTCTTTTTTCTTTTCCCCTGCATTGCTGTTCATCATCAAGTACTTCAGGCCATTTGGGGAAAAATTACTTCTCAAAATGAGGGAGCGATTTTCGGCATCTGTGACTTCCTTTTAAATTGAATCTGTTCTTCTCAGATACCGGCGGCGAGTGCCAGCGTCAGCAGTAGGATTCAGCGTGCACAGTCTGAAGGCGCTGGAGATAAATTGATGTGCTCTGTACACATGCAAATTGAACGGAAGCCAGATGGCCACGTTGTCCTCAAGGTCCTCTGGAGGGCAGTGGCTGATCTGAAGCTCTGGGTGAGGAGCTGCCGTGCTGGATGCACCCCCGGGGGGCTGGGAAGCTTCTCCAGAGAGGGGGTCAGTGACAGGGGCTTCCCCAGGAGCCTGAGTGGGCCCAGAGGCTCTCCTGCCTTCTTCCCTGCTGCCCAGCACAGCGGCTCAGTTGGCTCCCATCTCTGGCTCTCTCCAGCCTGGCTGAGCGCCAGGAGGGCGACCAGGGGAGGCTGTGTCCTCCCCAGACGGTGCCCTGACTCCAAGGTCTAGTGCTGGAGGCAAGCCGGGGAGACAGAGGGGTTCACAAGTCTCTTCCTACCTGTGGTGCTAACAAAACAAAACAAAACAACAAAACAAAACAAAGCAAACAGCAACCTCTGTAAAGCCCGGTGGTCTCAAGTGCAGGTTCTTGAAAGCAGCGGTTTGAGGGGAAAATGGGGATTTCCCTCCAGGGTGCCTGAGCAGCGCCCACACGGGGACGGGCACTGCTGAGCCCAGGCCCGGAGAGCTGACTGATGTTCACCTCCATCTCCGAGGCGCCTCCTTTCGGAGCCTTCATCATCGGAATTTGGAGATTGTGCTGTGCCAACCTTCCAGGCTTGTTGGTTCTCCTTAGGCCCTGAGACCGGACAGGCAGCTGTCCTCCAGTCCTCCTTCAGGCAGGGCAGCAGAGCTCCGAGTGGGTGTCCCTCGAGCACAGGGCCGGCACCCAGAGGGCAAGGGCAGCGCCCGGATGCCAGGAGGCCGGGTGTGGGAGGAAAGGGTCTTGTGCTCGGCGTGGCATCCAGTGGATGCGCAGAGACACAGAGCAGGCTGTCCGAGGTGAGCATCTGCAGGCGGAAGCCCTGGGGAAGGACTGTCCTGTGAAGACGGAGGATGCAGCATAGCTTTGGCCTCTGGGGAGGGCGTGTTACTTGTCGAATGAGGTAAGCTGTTAGCAAATGTGAATACACGACAGGCATCCTTCATTTCTGAGAGCCAGGCCCGAGCTCCTGGTTAGAGTTTTTCAGAGAATTATAGTGTTTTATTTGGGGTATTGTAGAGACTTATTTCCAAATGTGGCTACACGTCGAGATCACCCGGGGAGTTTAAAGAAAAGCAACGCATAGACATCGCGAGTGTGTGCTGAGGTTTCCGGTGCTGCCATCGTGGCCAGCCTGAGGCCTGGGGTCCACACTTTCTCTGAGCTGCCCAGCGACGCGGCCAGTGGAGAGCTGCTCTATGCCGTCCAATCGGCGCTCGGATCCATCAGAAACCACCGCCACCTGGTCAGCTCACAGACCTGACCTGAAGCTGGGGTACCACGCTCTGGAACCAGGCGCCAAGGACACTGCCCCCCCCCGCTCCCCACCACACACACACTTTGGGGTGGGCCTTTAGGGTCTACGTCCTTGATGGGAGCAGCTGACTGGCCAAGTCTGGGTCACCTGCCTGGGGGCTACCTGGCAGGAAAGAGCAGGGCTCTCAGACACGGGGTGGCCCAGTAGCAGTCCCTACAGCGCCCCACAGGGTTGCCACCAAGAGCTCGAGACTGAACCCCATCATTGGGGATCTTCCACCTTCCAGGGCCGTCCCTGCTGTTTGGACATATTTGATGTTAGAAAGTTCTTTAGAGATCTGCCCTGAAATTGCTCCCAGTGGCTCTTAGTTTCAAGTCTTTTCCAAAATCCCAGCTAAGGTATCTCAGCACAGCCTCTGCTTCCCCTTCCACCCTGACGCTACCTTCCGAAGCAGCCAGAGGCAGACCATCCCGGACCGTCCGGAGGCAGCGCGGGGCGTGGAGAAGCCCAGGGTGGAGTTGGTCCCACTCCGAGTCGCCGGGCAGCCTGTCAGGGGTGTGTGGTCGGGCGCGCTACCCACGACCCGTGGTTTCCTCACCAGGAGTACTGGAGCTACTGATGGGGCAGATAATTAACTTAAAACACCTTACAGTCCTTCCTCTGCCCAGCCTTGCGCGCAGGCAAGCAGTGCCCAGGTGCTGGGGAAGCAGTGCCCAGGCACGAAGGGGAGTGGGCGGGGGGGCGGGGGGAAGCAGTGGCCAGGTGCGTGGAGGGGGGGGAAGCAGTGCCGAGGCGCGGGCACAGGGAGAGCGTGGCTCCAGCAGAGGGCCAGGCAGAACAGCATTGGAGCCGGTCCCATCACCACCTGCACGATCATGTGCAATCACAGGCCTCTCTCCTGGTCGGTGAAGTAGGCCCGTGTGATACAGGAGCTGTGTCCTGGAGACGGCAACACTGAAAGTTGGATGAAATCGGTGTCAAATGCTTACGTGCTCGGCACATAAATAGCGTTTCTGTTGCTATTGGCTGGCGGTCCAGTTGGGACCCCTGGCTGGGGAAGGGCCGTGTCGCTGCCTGGGGGGAGGGTCTGCCTCTCAGTGTGTCACAGAATTTACCAGGCGACCGAAAAATGCACAGGAGCCCCGGAGGCACAGGAAAAACCCGTTTATTTCCAGATGTTTCTCTTGTTCTCGTACAAGACTCGGGGAGGCTGCCTCTCTTCAAATCCTGAGCAAGCCCATATGGAGGAAGCTTTCCCGTTATACCCTGTGGTTTCTTTGTCCCCCAAATATGGGATGGGACTTCCGGACCTTTCTCGGGCTTTGCAAAAAGCCCTGTGTGTTGGCGTGGGGGCCATGAGACCGCATCTCAAGGCCTGGCCTGGCGCCAGTGCTGATAACTCCGCCTGGGGTTGTGTATTGTTCATGGCTTATGGCCTCTCTAAAGTGGAAGTCCTTAGGTAAAAGGTCTTGCAGGCCCAGATAATTAAAGAAGGGGCAGTGACTAGACCAGTGATGGCGAACCTTTTGAGCTCGGCGTGTCAGCATTTTGAAAAATCCTAACTTAACTCTGGTGCCGTGTCACATATAGAAATTTTTTGATATTTGCAACCATAGTAAAACAAAGATTTATATATTTGATATTTATTTTATATATTTAAATGCCATTTAACAAAGAAAAATCAACCAAAAAAATGAGTTCGCGTGTCACCTCTAACACGCGTGTCATAGGTTCGCCATCACTGCTCTAGGCTAAGAAGAATGTGCATTAGGTTCCTGGCACAGATTCAGGTTGCTAGACCCCCCAAAATGTCTCATTTCCCATCAAGAGCCCCGTCCGCTGCCCAGGCCCTGCAGGGGGAACTGAGCAGCTGGCCGTGGCTGGCAGGGGCAGCCCGGAAGCCGACGCCACAGGAGGCCATTCCCCGTCTGTCACCAGAGGAGGCAGGAGGGCTTGTGAGAAACACTGGTCAGCGAGTCCAGTGCCCTCCTCTCACTGCTGTCCCCACCCCTCAGCGCACACAGACACACCCCTGCTCTCTCTCACACTGGGAATGGTTAAGAACAAAATCCAAACATCCCAGAAAAGTCTCAGAACAGCCCGGCTGCCCGGGCACTGCCAGGTCTGCAGCCCCAAGGAGAGGCCTTCAGCCGCCAGCGTGGCCGACGCCGACTGCCTGCGGCGGGCAGCACCCTCCCTCAGAGAGCGGAGGCCACGGAGTTCAAGCCCTTGAATTTTAATCAAAATTACATCAGTTTTGAAAATGCTCCAAAAATGGAGGCGACTCAGGGGCTCCTCTCCGCCTTCCCGCCAGCGGTGGGGCTGATGGGGAGGATGGGAGGCGGGTTTCCTGGTTGTGACGGGCCCCTCTGTGGGGGCCGGAGTGGGGACTCCTGGACCCGGGGAGCAGCAGGGCATCTCCACATCGACATCTGGGGGGTCTGGGTGCCCTCCCGCACTCAGGGCCGGTTTGCCTCGGACCCTGGCTCAGGGCGTGCGTCTGGCTGCTCTCTGAGGAGGCATGAGGGCAGGAGCTCTGTGCGCCATCGCCCTCCTCGATAGGATGCCTGTTGTGCATCAAGTCCAGCGTTCAGCGCGGTGTCGGTCCGGCCGGAGGCGCGCCTGGGAGGTTTGCAGTGGGCGGAGGGGAGGAGAGACCTTCTCCCCCATCGGAGGCTCTGGGCCGGCTGCTCTGACCTCACACAGGGGGGTCACAGGGGTCCATCCTCCTGCCTCTCTTCTTTCCCTCCTGCCCAGGCGCTGAGGCCTGGTGTCCCCTGGCCCAGCAGAGGCCACGGCATAACAAGCGGGGCAAGACCTGCCCACGTGCGGGACAGGGGCTGCTCCTCGGACCAGGCCTGTCTCCCGAGGTTCCCTCTGGGCTTCCTCTCCGCCGGGACTGGCTGCTCCATGAGGCAGGGCCCCTGTCCCCAAAGTAATCTTCACACACAGCCAGACACCTGGGAGGCCCGGAGACAGGGACAGGGAGCGGCTTGCCTCCTCCCCGCCCCCGTCCCCCCAAAGGCCTGCGACCTGCCCAGGAGCTGCCACCTGGAGGGAGGGCATCTTGCCCTGCACTCCCACATGACAATCCCATGGACCCCGAAGTGCCTGGAGCCCTGGAGACGGGTCCCCGCCCACACGCATGCTTCCTGACCCATGGCTGCAGGTCCGTAGGGGGAGAAACACGGCACCCGGCCAAGGCCCGGGGATGCCGGGGGCTTCTCCACTGCTCTGCTCACAGCCCCTTGGAGGCCATGTTTCCACTGCTGCCCCCTGATGTCGCCACAGGTGCCGCCACTGACCCCGAGGTTCTCGCTCTCCAGGAGCTGCTGTGACTGTTGGTGGCAGCTCTGTAACGAGGAGTCACAGGGGCCTGGCCTGGTCAACCACCAGCAAGTGATTTCCTGTTTCCTTCCCGCTCCCCGCACGGCCCAGCCCCCACAGACACCAGGGCGGCAATTGCTCGATGAGAATGAGTTCAACTGTCAGTGGATTTCTCACCCAAGTTCTAAACACCTCCACGAAGGTAGCTGCTAAGCTCCTAGTCATGTGTTTAACATGCAGTTCAGATGGAGCTGCTTTTCTTGTTCCAAAACCAAGCCCCGCAGAGGCAGGCTGGCAAGGCCTCGGAGACGCCAGCGGCCGCGGAAGGCCCAGACTGTGTCTGACGGACTCGGTTTGGGTTCCGGCTCCGCCACGTTCAGCCGCAGGCCCTGGGCGAGCTGCCTCACCTTTCAGGAGCCCCCGTGACCTTGCCCGTGGGTAGTTAACTTGCCTTGTGTGACGTGTGCGAAAGCAAATGCCGTAGCGCTCATCAGATCCTCGAGAGCAGTGCTTTCCATATTAATGGGAACAGAGTGGAATAAGAATATCTTCCTTACAGCAGCAGAGGGATCACAGAGGGCCAGAGATTAGGTCACTTACGGGGTGCGAGTCCTGTGTCCTGGGAGGATTCATACCAGGAAGCGGATGGGTCTGCCTTCACCTTGCTGCTCCCACAGGGACACAAACCCTCCGAGTGCTTGTGCAGCAAAACTCCGACCTGCGTTTCCTACGGGCAGGCCTGTCCTGGGCTCTCACAGTGATGCCTGTCTCACCCTCCTTCCACCCACGGGGGCGGGTATTCCCCAAGTGTCCCTTGTACCGATGGGCGAACCACACAGTGAAGGGGAGAGTCACTGCCCAAGACCACCGGCCGGTAACTGGGGAGCCAGAAAGTCAGCGCGCCTCTGAGCGCTAGCTTCCTGGGGGGCTTGTTTAGATGCTCACCGACGCCCACACTCCTGTGTCTGCACTGCAGTCACCTGGGAGACTTCCTGGAGTATGTGGAATTTGGGAGTTACTTTTCAGGGATGTCAGTGATGAAAAACCATTTAGGAAACTGAAAATGGCCTGAAATTCTTTGAAAGTGTTACATTTGCTCTTGCCGCCTCCTTTCACTTCTCTCTCCTAGTCCTTCCTCTTCCTCCTCCTGAGGTGGAGACCCGAGTGTGGCATTAGCTCCGAGAACCCAGCATGCACCTCCTCACACGAGTCCAGGAGCCCCTGGCCAGCAGAGCGACAGCCGGCAGAGCAGCTTGAGATCTCATTGCAGCTGTTTCTCTTCTTGGAAAATCTAAAGCGTTACAAGCAGGTCCTTTAAACTAAAACTCCTCAAAGACACGTCTGTGCCGGCATCCCCCTGTCCTCTCCTTCCCTCCAAGCTTCCTCCACGGGTGTTGTCCGCCTCCTGCCAAGGCCACTGGCTGTGTTGGCATCGCTGCATCCTACAGTCACTTCGTCCCAGCTGTGTCCATGGTGGCATTGGCTGCAGGTGGCCCCTCGGTCCTTCCTTGACGAGATCTGGCTGCCCAGAGGTGCTTCTCCCGGCCCTCCTACCTCCTGGCTGCTCCCACTCCAGGGAGCGCCACTCCATTCTCCGAGGTTCAGGCCCAACACCCCGTGGCCACCCTCACAGCCTCATTTCTATCTCACGTTCACCACCAGCAAACCCGCCAGCGCCGCTGCCCCACACTGGTCTCAACCACTCTGTCCCTTTGTGTTACAGTCGCCGCCAACTGCTTTCACCTGTGCTTTTCTGTCCTCGTCAGCATAACCAGAGATGCTTTCACAAGGTAAGGTAGCTGGTCTCCTGACTGCCCCTGGGACAGGTGCCTCATGTTTCCCCATCGCTGTCAGAGTGAAAGCTAACCCCTAGCTCCGTGTTTCCTCGCTGCCTGTCTGAATCTCATCGCCTATCACTCACCTCCTTGATCAGTCAACTGAAGCTACACCATCTACACATTGTTCTTGACTAAACTAAGCACAGCCTCAGGCCGTTGGACTGGCTGGTCCCTCTGCCAGGAGTCCTCTTCACGAAGATGTCCGTGTGGCTCCCTCCCTCCCTGATTTGTTTAGTGTCTTATCTTACCACCCTGTACAAAATAGGAGGCACCCTTCCCATCCTTCCTTGCTTTATTCTTTTCCAAAATACTTACTGTAACATGCGTACCTTTCTTTTTAAAAAAAGATTGTTATTGATTTCAGAGAGGAAGGGAGAGAGAGAGAGAAACATCAATGAGAAACATTGATTGGCTGCCCCCTACATGCCCCCACTGGGGATAGAGACCGTAAGCTGGGCATGCGCCCTGATGGGGATCAAACTGTGACCTCCTGGTTCATAGGTTGACGCTCAACCACTGAGCCACGCAGGCCGGGTGATTGCATTTCTTTTTTTTTTTAATATTTTTTATTGATTAAGATATTACATATGTGTACCCTCTACCCCCCCCCCCCCCCCCGCTCATCTCCTCACCCCCCCGTTGTCCGTGTCCATTGGTTAGGCCTATATGCTTGCATATAAGTCCTTTGGTTGATCTTTCCCCCTTGCCCCCACCCTCCCCTACCTTCCCTCCAAGGCCAGACAGTCCAATCAATGCCTCTCCGTCTCTGGATCAGTCCTTGTTCATCAGTTTATGTTGTTCATTATATTCCACAAATGAGTGAGATCCTGTGGTATTTATCCGCTCTCCAGTTCCATCCATGCTGTGGCAAATGGTAAGAGTTCCTTTTTCTTCTTCCTCTTCTTAATGAATACCTTTCAGCATTTCATATAATGCTGGTTTGGTGGTGATGAACTCCTTTAGCTTTTTCTTATCCGTGAAGCTCTTTATCTGACCTTCCATTCTGAATGATAGCTTTGCTGGATAAAGTAATCTTGGTTGCAGGTTCTTGCTATTCATCTCTTTGAATATTTCTTGCCACTCTCTTCTGGCCTGCATGGTTTCTGTTGAGAAATCAGCTGACAGTCGAATGGGTACTCCCTTGTAGGTAACTGACTGTCTTTCTCTTGCTGCTTTTAAGATTCTCTCTTTATCTTTTGCTCTTGGCATTTTAATTATGATGTGTCTTGGTGTGGTCCTCTTTGGATTCCTTTTGTTTGGGGTTCTCTGCGCTTCCTGGACTTGTAAGTCCATTTCTTTCACCAGGTAGGGGAAGTTTTCTGTCATTATTTCTTCAAAAAGGTTTTCAATATCTTGCCCTCTCTCTCCTTCTGGTACCCCTATAATTCTGATGTTGGTACGCTTGAAGTTGTCCCAGCGGTTCCTTACACTATCTTCATATTTTTTTAATCTCTTTTCTTTTTTCTTTTTCGGTTGGGTATTTTTTGTTTCTTTGTATTTCAAATCTTTGACTTGATTCTTGGGATCCTCTTGTCTGCTGTTGGATCTCTGTAAATTATTCTTTATTTCAGTCAGTGTATGCTTAATTTCTAGTTGGTCCTTTTTCATGTCCTCCATGGTCTCACTATACTCCTTGAGGGATTCATTAAATTTATTGGCGGTTTCCATAAAATTCTTGAAAAACCTTATAAACGTGGCCTTGAACTCTATATCCAGTCGTTTGCTTTCCTCCGTTTCTGCCATTTGTGACCTTTTTCTTTGTCTCCGCATTTTGGCTGCTTCCCTGTGTTGATAGAGTGGCCCTGCGCGCCAGGTGTCCTGTAGGGCCCAGTGGCTCAGCCTCCCCAGTTACCTGGGGTAGACACTCTTGGTGCACTCTTGGTGCCTTGGTTGTTGTAGGATCACTGGGAGGAATTGACCTCCAGGCCAATTGGCTGTGGGAATCAGCTGTGTCTGAAGTGGGAGAATGGTCCCCCTCTGACCACTGGGTAGAGTGGCTCCTGGATCTAAGGAGGTGCTAATTCAGCCCCTGCCTGAGGCCACACAGCAGGAGCCACGAAGAGGCTCAGCTGTGAAGCAATGCAAGCCGCTGCGGGGCCTTGGGCCTTCTCTTGGAAGTTCCGGGTCTGCCTGGCTGGGCTGTAGTTAGGTACATTCACATGCAAAAGCCTCTGCTGCAGCCTGGGTGGGGCGGGGTCTCAGGGAGTCAAAGGGCGGTGAAAGCAGCTATGGTGATTCTCCGCACCCGGAGCCGTGCGCGCGTCTCAGTGTCCCAGTAACGGCTGCAAGCACCTCTGAGGGAAAGCCGCCCTCAAGATCGCCCGCTGCCGCCTGACAGACCAGCCTCTCCCCGTATGAGCCCTGGGTCCCCAGAGACCCGCTGGAACCGGAGTTCAGAGCAGTCAGGAGCTTGTGATTCAAAAAGACAGCCGCGTCCTCAGGCGCCACCCCCTTTCCGCGCGCGCGAGCCGCTGCCGTACCTCTGCACTTCACCTCCGTAGCTCCGCTGGCTCTCAGCATGCCCCTCTTTTCTTCTAGTTGTAGAAATTACACTCAGCCAGCCTTCCTGTTGTTCTGGACGATGTTTGCTCTGACCCTTGCGGCATTCTTCAATTGTTGTGTGAGGCGACAATTTCCCGGTGTTTATCTATGCCGCCATCTTAGTTTCTCCTTCGATTGCATTTCTTTATTGTCATTTCTTTCCTCGAGAATATAAGCTGTTGAGGGTGAAGATTTTCGTATGTTTTGTTCACTGTTTTATTCTCAGCGCCAGAACCATGCCTGCACCTGGCAGAAGTTCAGTGGATAGTTATTGAAAGAATGAGTATCGTTTGCTCAGTTTCTGAGCAGCCTCTGAGTGACCAGCCAGCTTGGTGGAGCTCTGTGCACTCAGCGCAGTGACTGCCGCCGCGTCCTTGGGGTAGGAGTGGGAGCTCGGGGGTTGGGAAGGCCATGAGGCCTTTTTCGCCATAAATCCCTTTCTGCCATACATTTCTTTTCCACCTGATGGTATTTGCGTACCAGGATTTTAGCACCAGCTCCGAGCTGGCCCAAGGACATATCCCAGGATGAACTTGCCTGAGGATTAAATGATTCTTAAAACGGTTTCCCCTGAAAGAATGCTGTTGGAACACCCGCCCTTTAAAAGTCCTCAATCCAGACGCCTGTGCTGTGGGCGTTCTCGGATGCATTATTTAAAGTTATTTCCAGTGGCGTGTGGGTGGGAGGTGGGTGCTACCCTTGTTACTTCGCGGTTTTGAAAAGCCTTCCAGGATCTCTTTCGTCTCTACCCCAAAGAGTGTGCTCACCGTGACCCTTCTTTCCTAAGCCACTGAATGTAACCTAGACTATGTGGCTGTCCACGGGCTCCTCGTGCACGGCCCCTGCACCTCCATCTCTTAGTGGCCAAAACTTAGAAACAGGCCACGCTGGTCTCTGGGGTGTCTCCTAGGAGAGGGCGCTGCTGTTCCTTGGGGAGTCAAAAGCGATATTCATAGAGGACACGTTTTCCATGAGCCCATGTCACAGACGCTTGCACTTCGGAGCGAGCTCCACGTTGGTGGCGCCGTGGGCCATGTGTCTGCACGGCTTTTCATGCTTTGCAGCCCTTCACAGGCTGTTGTTTCACTGGATGCTCAGGAGGCCTCTCCTAGTAGACAAGTTGTCACCACATTTTACAGAGGAAAACCCAGGCCCAGTGAGGGCGGTGGCCCTGGCGGATGGGCCGGTCACCCAGTCTCTCCCACACAGCGGTGGCCACCCCTCGATATTGAGGCGTTGCCCTCTGTCGCCCTGCCCTGCAGGAGCTCAAGTTCCTTCTCAGATCCGCGACGATCGTCCGTCATTGCAGACGTCCATGTCTAACTCGCACACCCTGCTTCTGCTGCCAGGCTCTGAGAAGGGATGTCCTTGTCTGTGGTCTGGCCTGTTCCTTCCCTGGCGAACGCTCAGAGGCAGGGGCGCCGTCTGTGTTTCCATGGAGAGCTGCCGCCCTGAGTTCAGGTCTCTTGGTGGAGCTGGGCTCTTCTCTGGGTGTCCCCTGCGAAGCCACATCCCGCCCATGTCCTCCACTTAGAAGTCAGGCTGCGCTGGGGGGCACCCTGCAACGTAACACCTGGCATTGGTTTCACACAGACTTGCAGCGATGCCAGCATCTGTCAAGCAGATTATGATTACTGGGCTCTTCTTCTGGAGATACGAATTCAGCAGTTTTCAGAAAAATCCAGAAATCTGTTTTTTTAATCCTGAAGAGTCTGACAATGAGCCCTGCTTGGACACCACTGTCTGGGTTCCCCACAATCATGAGGTGGCTGTTAACTCATCTGCAGATGTGGCTCAAGTCAAGTAAGTAACTTCTGAGTCTCTAAGTCAGGGGATTGGAGAGCCAGGCTTCCAGCCCAGGCCTTTCCTTCAAGCCTGAGTCTCTTCCCACGGCAGCCTCCCTCCCTGGCTCACCCGGCTCTCAGTTCCCTGGCGTGTTGATTTCCTACTCTGACTGTTCATCAGCATTCTCCTCACCGGGTCCAGCCCCTTCCCCAGGGGCTGCTCCGAGGGGCCGCTCCGAGGGGCCGGAGAGGACGTGGAAATGCAGGAGGAAGCAGTTCCGAACCCTCCATGCAGTGAGCTGGGCCTGTCCGGCAACAACGACGGCCAGGCCAGCCTCTGCCGCAGGGAGAGCAGCCTGGTGAACAGTACAGGGCCCAAGACCTCTCCGTGCCCCAACCGGTCTTCCAGCCCCGTGACCAGAGCAGTTCTGCAGAGCACAGGCAGCAGCGCCTGCCCACTGGCGGGAGGAACCGCGGGCTGTCCCGCTGGGCCCGGGCCTCAGCAGGCTGCGAGGACTGTTGAGGTTACTACAGAGCCTCGCCGGCTGCGTCCGTCCTGTGGCCTCCCTTCAGGAACACCGACCTGGCAGGGCAGGTGCCGCTGGGGAGATGCACTTCCTTTTGGATGGGACCGCTCTCCGGGGTTCCTGTTGGAGCAGATGGGGTTCAACTTGGGGAGCAGGGCACGCAGAGATTGGGGCCAACCGTCCCATATCTCTCTCCTGGGTCTGAGGTTGGAAGACCTGTGACTTCTGCTACAATCAGAGAGCTTCCGTCCTCCACTGACAGCTCCCTGTTTAAGCATGAGCCTCTCGGGGGTTTGTGAGCCCTGGGCTAGTCCAGGGTCTGGCTCATCGCGAATACTCAACCATTTGTTGTTGGATTAGGTACTTCATTCAATAACATTGAGTGCCTCATATGGACTAAAATCTGGTAGTGCCAAAATCAAATACCGCCGCTCTCTCTATAGAGTTGGCAATGTCGGAGGAGAGCTGTCTGTGTCCTCCAGCATCTAGCATGGCTGGGAGCATGGCGGGAGCATGGCGGGAGCGTGGTGGCCCCGTGGCTGGGAGCGTGGCGGGAGCGTGGTGGCCCCGTGGCTGGGAGCGTGGCGGGAGCGTGGTGGCCCCGTGGCTGGGAGCGTGGCAGGAGCGAGGTGGCCCCGTGGCGGCTGAGTTAAAATGATAGGATGCTGGGGCCGCAGAGTCTTAGGGACTGCGGGTCCCTTTCTCTCACTTCAGAGGTGAAGAAGCTGATTGGTGAGAGACTCGTGTTCAAGGCCAAGCAGTCAGACAGGGCCGGAGAGAGGGGGGTCTGCAGTCCCTGCTTTCAGCTCTGTGTAGCACCCCATGCAGCTTGCTTTTGGCCTTTAACTAGAAAGATCAAATCCTGAAAAGTAGAGGCAGTACCAGGGAGGGCAGCTCACTTTCACCACCCACGGCGCTCAGTGACCTACATCCTGTAAGTGCTTGGAAGCTCTGGCACTGGTTCTCAGACGTGGGCTGCAGAGAGGGCGACTCAGAAGCAGTGGGGACCCAGCTGCCCGCGGCTCCCAGCGGCCTCATCCTCAGAGGCCAGCCTCTCCAGCTGGCTTGTCATTCTGATCTTGCGGCTCCGGTCAGCTGCGATGCCTGATGGGTTTCAGGAGGAGGTGTGTGAGCGGTTCTGGTTCCTAAACCACACGGAGGCCTTTCCCTCCTGCTACAGTAAGTCCAGGGTCCTGGTTAAACAAATGTAAAAAGACATTTTTGAGACAATCAGGGAAAAATGAATGTGGACTTGATATTCAGTGATATTAAAGAATGATCATAAATGTGAGATAGGATAATATTAGTCATCAGAGAGGCAGTGATGTCTAGGCTGTTTTAAAACACACGCGGAAAAAGAATGTGGAGTGAGATGTTACTCTGTCTGGGATTTGCTTTAAAATATTCCTGGAAAAAAAGTTGAGGAATAGAGAAACAAGTCGATGAAACATTGATCCTTGTAATTATTGAAGCTGGGCCACAAATTGGGAGGTGGGGGTGTCACACCAGGCTCTTTGCTTTTTCTGTTTGAAAACTTTCAGAATAAAAAATTTAAAAAATAGGTCCTGGATCTGTCCCTGTACTCTCCATGCCCACCAGTGAGGCCTTCCTGCCTGGCACAGCCGAGACCGGCGAGGCTGCTGCAGGCCCCAAGGGAATCGGCTTGAACCCCTAGTTATCTTAGACGCTTGGAAGGACCGGAGCACCTCCTTTGTATTATTTATTTTCTCTTTACAGTTGATGGACAGTATTATACTGGTTTCAGATGTCCAGCATGGTGATTGGGCATTTACAGGGTGGGGCAAAAGTAGGTTTACAGTTGTTCCTGTGGAAAAATAATACAATAATTAATAAATTATAATACAAGAATAAACTCTGTGTTTCACAAACTCAAAACTGTAAACCTACTTTTGCTCCACCCTGTATATAACTTACAAAGTAATCACCCCATAAGGCAAGTACCGTCTGACACCATACATGCTTATTGCAATATTATTGACTACATTCCTTACGCTGGACGTTACATACTCATGACTGCTCTTATAACCAGCAATTTATCAATCTTAATCCGTCCCCTTCTCACCCGTCCCCCAAGCCCCGCCCATCTGGTGACCATCACTTTGCTCTCTGGATCTAGGAGTTTGTTTCTGTTTTGTTTGTTCATTTGGGACGTGAAGTTCCTGTACCAGCCCTGCTCTTAGAAGCCGGTTCTGATCTTCCTGTGGCCACGCCCTTCAGTGCAAAGCACAGCTTCCTCAGGTTGATGGAGACATACTTACCTAGAGCCTGTATAGCCTCCCCCGACCCCACACCCCACACACTAGGTATTGGGGATCCAAATGACTGGGAGACTGTGTCCTGTGCCCCCCCCCCCCATGCCCAGCTTCCTGAAGACAGACACCCTAGCCCCAGGGGTGACCAGGGAGCAGTTGTGTGGGAACTTTGTCCTGCTCCCAAGGTGTCCATGCTGGTGTGGGGGGCCACAGGGAGAGGTGTCCACGACATGCGTGCGGGCCCTCCGGGACCTGGCGTGGGGGGCGGCCACAGGTGAGGGGTGGCTGCTGCGCTCTCATGGGAGGCCAAGGATCTGGGAAATCTAACCAGGCCATTGGGAAGGTAGATTTGTCAACCTCGAGGATAAGACCCATTTCATTTGCCAGTTTGTTCACTTGACTTGTTCCTGGTAAACATGTGGACACTGGCCCTGCCTTTAGACTCTTGCCCAGATTAGGTGTGTGTGTCCTGAGACTCGGGCATTCGGCTTCTGGCTGGACTTTACTCCACCTCCAGGTGAGCTGAGGTCGTCCGTGGTGTCGCCTACAGCGTGTGAGACGCAGTGTGTGCAGTCCCACGGCAGCACCCTGACCCTGTGTTAATAATGGAGGGGAAGCCACGGCACGGCCTTCCACCCTCCACTTCTCATTCCCAACCAGCCTCTGGTACCTAAGCTCACAAGCTATTTCAAAATACCCCTAAAGTGGGGTCGCTTGTGTGAGGTCACAAGGCCTCCCCTGAATTTCCTAGGTCCTTCAAAGGGCCTGGCAGTGTTCTGGGCTCCATTTAATAGTTATTAGCCTGAAGACCCAAAAAGCTGAGTTATTTTTTAAATTATAGTTTCTCAAAACAGCTCCTTCTCTTCAAATAGTGTCTGAATTCTCTCTTCCTTCCCTCTCTCCTTTCTTCCCTCAACGAGACGTCTTCATTTCCCCGATGTGCTATGTTGGCATTCCTGACTTATAGGGGCACACCCATCCCTGCGCCTACATATATCAAAGAGAAGTGTAAAGGCCTTTGGGATATTCCGACTAAATGTCTCCACCTGTGTCGGTTGTGTGATTGGCCTTCTCTCTGACCCAGAGCCCTCGTGCTGAATAGGAAATGAAGGAGCACCACAGCTCTATGGAGTGAGTGGAGGGCTGGGTGAACAAACGGTGAGTCCAAACGGAAAACATGCTTCCCTTTGCGCGGAAGACCAGCCTTAGCAGCTTCCCGCTCAACCCGTCTCAAATCCCAATTAAATTTTAATCCTCGTCATCATGAAGGCAAAGTCTTCAAGCTCCGTTACTTCTGGGCTCCCGGTGCCCAGTTTAAACGCACCAGGGAAAGATGCCTGGCACTGACGGGTAAAGGTATTGACTTTGGAAAGAGGAGCCTTAGCATCCTCCAGTGTGTCTACGGTTAGTCACTGGGAACTTCCCAGCCATCCAGGTGGCTTGTTTATGCAGCTCGGGCGTCTTGCCACTGAAGCTCGGCCCACGTCAGAGGTTCACCTTGGCAAGTCTTGCCATTCAGCATGCTTGGCTCCTGTCTCTACCTGGGTGTGGACAGACGGAATCTCCCTTGCACAGTCCTCCTCCATTTCGCTGTGCCCTCATTCACACGTTTACCTCACAGAAGCGCACTGAGGGAGGCTGGTTATGACGCAGTCCTTCCCTGGAAGGCACCCCAGGCGGGTAAGCCGGCGTCATAGTGATGAGAAGCGTGTGTGACGATGGGGCCTGTACAGAACCCTAAGGGTGCAGGGGTAGTGTCCTCCGCCTGGGAGAGCTGGGAGGTGTCAGAGGAGGTGATGTTTGACTTGAAGCTTAAATGATGCAGGAGAACAGGAACCGCTGACTGCAGCAGCTGCAAGTTAATGTCTCCTCTCGAGATTTCCACTCCCAGCCTTTTGGTGTTCATGAGCCCAGAAGAGGGATGGAGGCCTCAAGGTCAGCTGGAGGCTTTTCCCAGTGACCGTGAAGAGGAGAGAACTGGCAAGTGTTGAGAACGCCGAGCCTGGGCAGGACCCTGCCCGGGCAGACAGGGATGGCCAAGGGGAAACGGAGGGCTCAAGGGTGACCCGCCCTTTGCTGGGTGGTATTCATCGCCTTACCAGTTGCTGAGGCTTCTAGGATGCCACTGTCCTGGGAACCAGCCGTCCGGAAAGGCCGGGGACAGGGCCAGCACCCTGCTCATCTGCTCAGCTCGGCCTCCGGAAGACAAGGCTTCTCCCCATGCAAACCCGCTGCAGCCTCTGCCCCGATTCACATCTTGAAATAACTCCTCACCGAGCGAGTATTTTAAGACACAGCTTTCATCAAGAAGTTTCCCTTAAAGCAACTCCAATAGAGCGAATAATCATTTCCCTCTCATCAGACGTGCTGGTCTTAGAGAATTATGATGAGTTCAATTCTCGCTTTTTCAGCCCTATCTTAAAAAAAGAAAAAGGAACAGACTGAGGACTCTCAGAGGGAACGGTGAGGGAAGGCAGGAAGAGATTAGAACATATGGATATATGCAGTGCCCATGGACACAGACAACAGGGTGGTGAGAGACAGGGGCGGGTGGGAACTGGGTGGAAGGGGCAATGGGGGGAAAGGGGGACCATCTGTAATACTCTCAACAATAATGTTTTTTAAAGAGCTATTAGAGAAAATTGAGGTTCAAAGAAAACCCCTGTATCTGCCCAAACGTTTCCCTCTGCATGTTCAGATCTGTCTTCTGGGAAGCACTTCTCTACGGCTTCCATACCGCGCTTGTTTTTTAACCTTCCTGTTTCCTATCAAACTTTACATAAACTCATTTTGTCACTGTCGAGCGTTCAGGAGGAGTCACTACTTCTCCGGCACCTTCTGAGTCACTGTGCCCCGGAGGTCACAGTTTTTGGGAATGTTTTGACAATCTTCAATTATTTGCACTTAGGGAGTTGAATAGAGAAGGAGAACTGCATAAATTATCAGCAAAATGACATTAGAGCAATGACATAGATAATAACCAGTGGCCCTTGAATGCACTTAGGATCTTGCTTTTAGCACGCTGACCTGTTCTAATTCCCAATTCTCATATGAATTGCAGATGTGCAACAAAGTGTAGTTAGGTAGCCCATCAACGTGTGGGTCACAGAAAGCAGTGTAATACGACTTTTCTCTAGCAAACAGTTCATCACAAAGAGAGGCTGAATGTACCACCTTCTAATTAAGGAAGGAAACAGGAGCCTAGACAGGCAGGAAGGCCTGTTCCACCACCCTGACTCTCAAAGCCAAGACTGCATTCCTCTATTTATTCAACATTTATTGGACGCCTACTGTATGACAGGCTGCAGAGATGCAGCAAAGCAAAGGACATTGCCCTATCTTCTTGGGTTCAGTAGAGGAAAACACAGCTGGGCAGACATCCAAACAGATCGGCGAGTCCCTGGCGGGGGCCCTGTATGTGGAGCCACATTTTGCCTGGGCACAGGGGAGTATGCGGAAGACATGTGTGGGCGGAGATGGGGAGGAGTTCCAGGCAGAGGGCCCAGCATGTGCAAAGACTACAAAGGAAAGACTGTCCTAAGGGAGAGATAGTTCAGGGTTTTTGAGATGTAGGGGCAAGAGGGGAAATGACAGGGCTGAGCCTGGAAAGGTGAGTTTAGGCACCAAGAGGGAGTACCTTGGATGCCATGTGGGAAAGATTTTATCCTGTAGGTAACGGAGTCGCTGAAGGCTTATGTGGAAGTAATACGGCCAGATATGAGTTCTAGAATAATGACTCTGACAGCAATGCTGATGGGATATGAGAGGGAGAAGGACTAGGGGAACCAGAGAAGGGGAAAGGTAAAGATCTGGGACAGAGGAGGTGCAGACGCGCAGCGAAGGCAGTCGGCCTCATTAGGATGCTTCGGGCCCGATAGAGGAAGGGGCATGAGAAGGATGGGGAAGTTGGAATGATTCCTCATTCTGCAGATTTCAGTGGCATGGCCATTTTTTTAAATGTGCAGATAAGCATGTCTCACCGCTTACACACAGGTCCTGCTGCTTGTTCTGCCTCCCTCTCCTTTCAGAAATGGCAACGCATCCTTAAGTGCTGGGGAGACTCGGCCTCAGTCCACATCCCTGACTCTCAGGTCTGAGGATTTATAATGTGTAAGGTTTAGCTTATTCTGGTTCCTCTCTAATCCAATAAACAACATCGTCATTATGCTGGAAGATGAGTCATGCAGGATGAAGACGGAGTCTTTTTCCTCAAGGAGAGCATAGGTGAATGGAGGAGGAGGCAGTCACAACAGTCTGCTCACCGAGGCAGGATGCAGACCAGAGGGCCGTGGAGGCACGGAGAAGAGCCTGGAGAGGCAGAAGTTTCACAGGGGTTCACCTGGGACGTGACAACGAGCAGCTGTCACGCCGGGGATGTGCCGGGAGCCGGTCCATCCTTGCTGTTTCAAGGGACCTGGCATATATGGCATACTGTTCTTAATATGTTTGCTCACCTTCTTGGCGCTGTGTTTTAACCAAGGTCACCTCTCTGAGAAAGGTTGAATCCCCAGGTAGGGATTTTCCCCTGAAGTTAGGGAGGGAATAAAACCCCTCAACTAAGTGCCAGGCGGGTAATTAATCACTTTAACTATGAACAATCGTGCTTAAGCTACATAATCTTTACTCCCTGGAATGGAGATAAGAAACGCCCTAACCTTTGTAATAGAGATTGATAGGATTGAATCAACTGGTATAAATACAGATGTAACAAGACAGCAAAGACACAGAACTTAGAAGTTAGAACTCAGAACACAGAACCTACACAGAACGTTCTCTAGAGACAGAAGAACTTCGCTGGAGAGAACATGGCAAAAGATCCTGGACTGAACCTGACTACAAAAATTGGCAAGAGAACCTGACTAGAACCTGGTGACTGAACCTGGCTGGAGAACCTGGACAGAACCTGGCTGGAGAATCTAGCGAGGGAACATGGCTACAGAACCTGGCTGGAGAACCTGGAGAACCTAGAAAGAGAACATGGACACAGAACCTGGCTGGAGATCCTAACCAGAACTTCGCTGGAGATCCTAAGCAGAACCTCTCTGGAGATCCAGACCAGAACTTGGCTGGAGATCCTGGCTAGAGATCCTGGCTAGGCTGCTGATCAACTGAACGCTGTCTCCGTGTCATTCCTTCTTCGCCAACTCCATCCACACCTTTGGGGACCCCTGGACCTGCCTGGGTTGGACCCCGGCATCTGGCGCCCGAACAGGGACCCCTAGGTAAGCGCCCCACACTCAGGACGGATAGGACTCCACCATAGGAAAAGGGTGGATAGTCTTCGCCGACTCCGTCCACACCTTTGGGAACCCCTGGAAAAGGATTCCCCTAGGTAAGCCCCCCCCATTGAGAACCCCCACACTCGGGACGGATAGGACTCCACCAGGGTGCTACAGACCCCCCTATAGAGGATAAGTAGGGTAAGAAGGTGGATAGTACAGAACTTAGATTGAGAAGATGTGCCTTACTGAGTCTAAAGAAAGAAGACTCTGTATTGATCTTTAGATTAAGAAGACATGCCATAGTGAGTCTAAAGAAATAAGACTCTGTATTGATCTTTTAACACATATGCTTGCTAGCAGAGGAATTAAGGTTACTCCCAGTCAGACAGAACGTTTTATACAAGAAGTATGTCCATGCTTTTCTGAGGAAGGAAAGGTAAATGTAAAGGCATGGGAGGAGGTAGGCCCAAGGAGCCTTATCCTTAACCCCACTGCAGCCTTTCCACCCCGGGAAAGTGCAGGATTGGCAAGCTCTCCCTGGGATGATAGATCAGGACTCAGGTAATAGCGGAAAGCGCCAATCCTACTCTTAAAATGGATATAAGAGAGCATTTGAGGTTTTTCTTTTTAATGCTTGCTTTTAAAAAATAAAAAAGGGGGAATTTGCCGGGAGCCGGTCCATCCTTGCTGTTTCAAGGGACCTGGCATATATGGCATACTGTTCTTAATATGTTTGCTCACCTTCTTGGCGCTGTGTTTTAACCAAGGTCACCTCTCTGAGAAAGGTTGAATCCCCAGGTAGGGATTTTCCCCTGAAGTTAGGGAGGGAATAAAACCCCTCAACTAAGTGCCAGGGGTTTTATCACTTTAACTATGAACAATCATGCTTAAGCTACATAATCTTTACTCCCTGGAATGGAGATAAGAAACGCCCTAACCTTTGTAATAGAGATTGATAGGATTGAATCAACTGGTATAAATACAGATGCAACAAGACAACAAGAGACAGAACTCAGAACACAGAACCTACTCAGAACCTAGGGACAGAACTTAGAACAGAGAACTTAGAAGAGAGCCAAGAAGACAGAACCTACACAGAACCTACAGACAGAAGAACTTCGCTGGAGAGAACATGGCAAAAGATCCTGGACTGAACCTGACTATAGAAATTAGCAAGAGAACCTGACTAGAACCTAGTGACTGAACCTGGCTGGAGAACCTGGACAGAACCTGGCTGGAGAACCTAGCGAGGGAACATGGCCACAGAACCTGGCTGGAGATCTGAAGCAGAACCTCTCTGGAGATCCAGACCAGAACATAGCTGGAGATCCGGGCTAGAGATCCTGGCTAGGCTGCTGATTAACTGAACGCTGTCTCCATGTCATTCCTTCTTCGCCGACTCGGTCTACGCCTTTGGGAACCCCTGGACCTGCTGGGGTTGGACCCCAGCAGGGATGGAGGAATGCCCCTGAAGAGACAAGCTGTGTTCACGTGCGCAGTTGTGAGAAAACGTAGCATGTTAACATGTTCAAGAAACAAGGAAGTTTGTCGTGAAGAGGGCATATAGAGAAGGGGGAGTGGCCTAAGATAAGGGGCCGGGATATAGAGCCTACTGCCTGGTTAGCCATGCGTAGGTTTTGGAACTTTATCCAAAGGGAAGCAGGAAACTGGAGGGTTGAAGCAGAACAGCGGTGTGATTATTGCTTGCTTGAGAATGAATTGGAAAGGGCGAAACTGGAAGCAGCGCATCTGTTCGAAGGCTGTTTATAGTCACAGAGAGAAGGACGGTGGCTTAGTACAGAGAGGAGGTGGCGGGCAGGAGAGAACAGGGTGTGAGGAGTTCAGGCAGACTTGGACAGGCTCGGACTTGGGTCCGAGACGAGAGAGAGGCAGGGGGAAGTCAAGGGTTGATCTCAAGTTCCTAGCACGGGAAATTAAATGGATGATATGTCCTCAACTGAGAGAATTGGAGAGAAGCAGGTTTGAAGTTGGGAAAGGTGAGCGTGGTTTTTAAACATGAGGTTTAATCAAGCGGGATGTTCAAGTGGAGATTCCCAGAGAGGAGCTGGTTCGGGGAGCCCGAAGGATAAGAGAGAGAAGTGGGTAGCAGGCAGAAGCGGGGCCTCGCGAGCGTGCGGAGTGGGAGCTGTGGCCAGGGCTGAGCTCGCCTAGAGCGACTAGGACGTGAAAAGAAAGATTCTCGAGGAATACCAGCAATGGAAGTGCACGTAGAAGTCAGAATTGACAGAGAACTGGGAAGGAACAGCTAGGGAAAATAGTGCCATGTCTGGAAGTAAGAAGTGGAGAGCAGAGGGAGGGTCAGCACGGGGCCTGCTGGGGCCTCAGAGACTGGCACTCACAGCCCGCCGACCACTGCAGTGCTTTGCACTCTCACCGCTGCCTGTCGTGAGCACTGGGCACTGGGCCCTGGCCCACTGACAGGAGGAGGGCACTTAATTTTTCTCTGGACCTCACCTGTACTCTGCGTGATTGCAGAGCATTCAGAGTCATATATAAATGTTCAGTAAATATTAGCCACTAATTTTCGCATTATTTTTGACATGAAGAACTGTTGGGGCTTCAGGGGGAGCCGTTTTAGTGGGAAGTGCCAGTTATGTGACGTTTAGTCAGAGGGAAAAGTGGGACAGAGGGCTTGGGGGAGATTGTCTAAATGTAAAGGAGGAAGAAGTGGAATGCGCTGGCATTAAAGCAAAATGACAGGCCGCACATGAGCCAGAGAACCTGAGGTGGGATCCCACAGCACGCAGGGAGACACGGTCAAGTGCGATGGTGAGGGTGAGCCCCGCTGGGAGCTGAGCCCATTACGATGTCCCATCAATGAGTCTGAATATTTGAATTTTCATTCTGTGAACGTGAGGGAACCGTGGACAGTTTAAGAGTGGAGAGTTTAACTAAACTCATTGTAGAAAACAACTCTAACAGGAGAGAAAAGGAAGGATGATAGGGGAGAAAGGTTTAGATAAGAGTTGCTGGTGGAAGAATTTCGTTACAGAGCAAAAAACTATAGCATTTGACCTTAACTTGGTCATTTAACCTCATCAAGACTCATCAATAAACTGGGACGATAATGCTTTGTTTCCTGGGTTTCTTTGAGCACTTATTTTATGTCAAGTACCTAGGTGCTTGGCATACAGTGAACAGGCCAATCGATTTCCTTTCTGGTCCTCTTCCCCACCCCTGTCCAGCCTCTGGGAGCCCTGAATGCCGTGCTGTCACTGGTTCTCAAGTGACGTGACTGCTTCCTGCCTCACACAGAGCCGCAGGCGTCTCTTCCACAGGCGTCCTTTCCGAGGAGGGTCAGTTGTCAGCTCTGCTCACGCCCTGACTTGGCAGATTGACAGCTTATTTGCTTCCACCAAAGGCCTTGATGCACGAGTGAGAGCATCACTTCCCAGCAAGGCTCTAGGCTGGAACCCACGGGATGGAGGACATCCCCCTGAACAGGTGGCACCGCCCCAATCTCTCCTCCAGTTTCTCTTTTTATCCGTGTTCCCTGGCATCTGACTTGGTTAGCTTCATTTATACCCAGAAATAACTGGTTTCTGGAAAGATGTAATCTGGATTATATTTCTCCAAAGCCATATGCTCCATACATCCTAACGTCCACACAGATGCCATTTGGTTTTATTCATTCAATAAATATTTATAGAGTGTCTACTTGGTACCTGGCATCTACTGAGCAAAGGAATACTATTCAGTTCTGTATTATAAACGCTGCCATACTTTGTGAAAAGGAAGACCTAATGACATGCAGTAACTTCAGTAGATTGTGGCTAGGTTAAGTAGGTGCTACCAACTAGGATGAAAGTGGGTGGGGGCAGGGAGCTGCAGGAACAAGTGTTAGCCTAACTGGCATCTGAACTGAGTCTTGAAGTGTGAGCATGATTTTCCCCGATGAAGACAGGAGATGTACTTTCCTGATATCTTCCTGGGGAGCCACAGGCGCCGGAGGGGGTGTCTGAAGTCGGGGCGTCTGGCCTGAGAGGAACCGCCATCCGTCATCCCAGGGTTGGGATGCCAGTGGGTGTTTGCTGAGAGCTTAGATGTGCCTGCAGGGTGCTAAGTGCTTTAGGTTCTGTTTTTTTGTTTGTTTGTTTGTTTGTTTTTTGTTTTGATTCACAGAACAACCGTATGAGGCAGGTCCTAATATTATTCCCATTCTACTCAGGAGGTGGCTGAAGCTTAGAGAGGCTGAGTGACTGTCCCATGATCACAGTGATGCAGCTATGATTTGAACATAAGCCATCTGATCCAGCACCCTGGGCTCTGTACCAGTCCATGAGCTGGATGCTGGGCACTAGGTGCTGGGCACTGGGCGCTGGGCGCTGGGCACTGGGTGCCTGGCACTGGGCACTAGGCACTGACTGGGTGCTGGGCACTGGGCGCTGGGCACTGGGTGCTAGCCACTGGGTGCCTGGCACTGGGCACTGGGCGCTGGGCACTGGGCGCTGGGCACTGGGTGCCTGGCACTGGGCACTAGGCACTGACTGGGTGCTGGGCACTGGGCACTGGGCACTGGGCGCTGGCCACTGGGTGCCTGGCACTGGCCACTGGGTGCTGGGCACTGGGCCCTGGCCCCTGGGTGCTGGGCACTGGGCACTAGGCACTGGGCACTGGGCCCTGGCCGCTGAGTGCTGGGCGCTGGCCGCTGGGTGCTGGGCACTGGGTGCTGGGCGCTGGGCACTGGGTGCTGGGCACTGGGCCCTGGCTGCTGGGTGCTGGCCGTGGCCCAGAGGAAAAGGGGTGGCAAAGGCAGGGGGTCATGAAGGTACGGAACACTAATGTGGGGTTAGTGTTACCGGGAAACCCCTAGGTGGGCTCAGGCTGCCTGTCGCTGTGTCCAATATCAAAGGCAGGTTGGATCATATTAGCCGCTTATTGAGAAGGCTAACCAACCAAGAAGACAGGGCGCTTACAAGCATCAAATCCTGCCTTTCTGCAAGGCGCAGGGGACAGGGTTATATAGGGGAAGGGGCTAGGGTGAGACTGGGTGAGGAATGCAGCTATGGGCAGGCCTGGGGGTCTGCAGTCATCAGCTATTATAATTAGTCATCAGGTGATGAGATGATGTTTTGACTCTTGGTGGGTCAGTCTGACCATGCTTATCGGTTCTGCTTGCTGGATTCGCAGCTGAATCACTTCCTCAATTGCTTTGCACAGGCCTTGAAAAGGAAACTTTAAGAAAAACTTAACCCCCTATTCATATATAAGAAACTTAACCCCCTGTGCACATAAGTATATGTATTCTAAGATTTAAAATAATATGATTACTTTTCAGCTTAAGTCAGGTGCTCTACTAGATTATAAGTCCCCCCTGTCATTCCCCCTGTGATTAGATAGATTGGCTGATATCTATCCACCTTATGCTACACTAGATTTTATTTTGAAATTTATTATATTGCCGTAGTACTAATTTCGCCCCTGCTACATGGCGATTAGCCCTTTTAAGTCTGATGACTGGAAAAGAACCAAACAAATTAGTTTACTTCGGATTCACTTATCTAATTAGACTTATTACTCGGTATGCCTGTAATTTCCTTTTAGGATTTCTCTTCACAACCCTTCTCTGATGTCCATAAACCTTTCCCTTCAAAATGCATCTCTATGCCTCATGCCTTCTATTAAGGATTCCTACTCCAATTCCCTTTCTTCCTGTTATATCCCTTCCTTTATATCCCTTCTCACCATTCTTGCTTCCTCAGCTTTAACTCTTTACAGACCCTCTGCAACTCACACGTACCTTCTGCAATTTGCTTAGTCCCTTTCAGTTCGTTAATTCACGTTCTTTTTCCTTCATCTCTATACCTTATGTCTTCTATTCACTGAAACCATAAGTTCTTTCTAATTAGTTTCAGTGAAAGGTCAGCTCTACACAGGCTCCTCCACGGCAGCTGCAGAGTGGCTGGAGTGTGAGAAGCACATCGCAGGCTCCGTTTCTCCTCCAGTTGACCCACCATCTTTGCTCTGGGCTGTCTGACTGCCCACCACACCCCATCAAGGATCTGGGCTCTGCGTTCTTTCAGGGAAAGGGGCACAGAGTCCCTTCCGTAACTGCTTCCTGCCGGCGGGGGTCGAAGGCTTCTCTCAGAGCCAAGAGACCCCTGCTCTCTGTCCGAGGGACGGTGAGGCCTGGGCACAGAAGGAGGGGGCAATGGCTCCTAGAGGGTATTGCCTCGGTGCGAGTAGGACTTGTAACCTGGTGGGAACAAACTTTGTTATAAAATGTAGTGTTATTGGGCACTGGCCGCTGGGCTTTGGCCCCGGCACAGAGGACAGAGGTGGCAAAGGCAGGAGGGGATGAGACAGCTCTGAGGCACTGAACACTGATGCGGGGATAGTAGATAGATTTTTGTGTTTTATAAAATTTAATTGTATTGCTTTTGAAGTGAAATAGAGCCCATTATTTAGACACATTTTTCAGCAGAAGGCCTACTTTAGTGGGAGATAGTAAGTTTATAAATGAGAAAGAGGATTAGGAGAAGAAATCTAACTGAAAACCCAACTGTTCTTAGGAATTTTAAGTCCTCCTTCCTTGAGAAATGCACACTGATACTTAACTTGACTTTCAGTGATCAAAGTGAACCCCAATAATGTAAACCCCAATAAAGTAAAAGTACTTCCTGCCTGCCCCTGCCTGGGGCCGGGGATCGAGCCTGCAGGTACATGTCCTTGACTGGGAATCTAACCCGAAACCCTTTGGTGCGTGGGCCGATGCTCTAACCAGTGAGCCACACTGGCCAGAGCTCATAGAACATTTTCATGTTCTGCCTTTTTTTTCTGAGCGAATTTTAAGAATTATTTATTTGATTCTTGTGAAAATATATTCATGAAGCATTTCAAAAAGCAAAAATAAACCCCAAAACAAAAATGTAAATTAACCATAACAATAGCCCATGTGCTGGTTGTTTAGTGATAAAGAATCGTTTGGGTTCATGTCAGAACGTAGCTGATGAGCATGACTGGAGGTCAGATTTGCTTCCTTCAAGTCCGTCACTGTAGGATGAGTCGGTTCACGGAGCGGTTCCTCGCTCCCCAGGCCCGAGCTGCAGGGGCTCGAGCATCCAGCCTCAGCGTCTTGGCTGGCCCCGCCCTGTTTGGATTGAGTCCCCGTGGTGCTCTGCTTGGAAAAGCAGACGCACAGCAAGGAGCCCAGCTGTCCCCCTCACGAGGCCCAGGCCCCACCTCGGTGGCCGGGTTACGAGGGCCTCTTCTGGCGCAAGCAGCCCTGGGTCCCTCCCATGGCTTCTACTTCCTGGAACCTTTTGCTGAGCAAGGAACCCAGCCTGGAGCAATTCCCAGCCCAGGCCGCCAGCTGCTAGGACAGTGCTTCTGGATCTGCTGGGGGCTCGCCTCGCGGGGAGCACAGCCCCAAGAGCCCTCCCTCCCCCACGGGAACAGCAGTGACAACACACACTCGGGAGGTGGTGGAATCCAAGGTCCCCTCGGGCTCCGCGTTCTCACTGTTCTCACTGTCAGCCAGCGAGGCTCCACTGGTCACAGCCTCTGACCTCAGGGAGCACTGAACCCTGGAAGGGGCAGATGAGGCGGTTAAGAAACGGGTGGGACTTGGAGGAAGAGAAAGATTTGGACAGTATTTCAGAGAGGAGAACAAAGTGAGCCAAGAAGAGCAAGGACTTCTCCAAGTCCAGGAGTCTCTCATTTCTGCCCGGAAGATCTCCAGGAACAGAGAATCCAGGGCCTCCTCCAAACCTAACCCGTCCTCCTCCTTGGGCCTCGGATGCCCGTTTTCTAGCCCGGCTGTGAAGTAGGGGAGCCTATAGGAAGGGACCCCGAGAAACAGGTTATGTCGGACAGAGGTGCTAACCTGCAGGAACCCCAGGCCGGCCTGGTTTTCTGTTCTCTCTTGTCTCCTTCCAGCAGCATGAGGACTGTCACTAGGTTGCTTCTCCTGCACTGTTTTGGGGGAGCTGCCTGCTGACACCCCTTCTCCAGAGACCTTTGGCAGGAATGGAGTGCAGAGGGAGTGTGTGGTTTGCTCTCTCTCTCTCTCTCAGCTGCAGAGTAGGGCGGCCAGTTCCTCTTAAGGTCACTGCTGCGGGGAAAATGTTTCCAATAATCTCTTTCTGAGAGAGAGAGAGAGAGAGAGAGAGAGAGAGAGAGAGAGAGAGAGAGAGCAAAGTCCCAGAAATGTCATTCACCCCCAGCCACGTCCTCTCACTTTGGCTTCCCCTCAGTCTTTTTCAGTAAGTTGTGGGATTCAACCCCAACCGCTTCGGCATTAAAGTATAATCAGATCTCTCCCACCTCTATGCCAGGCCACCTCTGTGCCAAGTCAGCCGGCCCTGATTTCTGCGTGTCGTTTGGTGTGTGTGTGCACGCAGGTGTGAGGTAGGTGGTGTGTGTGTGTGCACGCAGGTGTGAGAGGAGGTGGTGTGTGCACACAGGTGTGAGAGGAGGTGGAGTGTGTGTGCACACAGGTGTGGGAGGAGGTGGTGTGTGTGCGCACAGGTGTGAGAGGAGGTGGTGTGTGCACACAGGTGTGAGAGGAGGTGGTGTGTGTGTGCACACAGGTGTGGGAGGAGGTGGTGTGTGTGCGCACAGGTGTGAGAGGAGGTGGTGTGTGTGCACACAGGTGTGAGAGGAGGTGGTGTGTGTGCACACAGGTGTGAGAGGCAGGTGGTGTGTGTGTGTGCACAGGTGTGAGAGGCAGGTGGTGTGTGTGTGTGCACAGGTGTGAGAGGCAGGTGGTATGTGTGTGCACACAGGTGTGAGAGGAGGTGTCGTGCGGCCGGTGGGCCTGGGAGCGCCAGCGTTGCCGAGCCTGTTCCTTCCCTCAGTCTCCTCTCAGCTCCTCACCGTCAGCGTCTGCTCTGCTGCTCTGAGGTCCTGTTCATCTCAGACACCCCATGGTCGAGCCGGGGGGGGAGTGAGAGGTGATCCTCCTGGAAGTGGGGTGAGAGCTCCTGCTGGCAGCCCTGGAACAGGTACCTGATTCCTCACTCTCAGCTGCCTCGTCTGCGAAGTGGTACAGGGTTAGCAACCCCCTGGCAATGGCAGGAGGCGCTGGCTGTGCAGACGTTGTGAGACACACGGTGCTGTGCAGACTTGATATTGGGGAGCATTTACTGTAGAGGGGCTGGGACAAGCACAGACCAGGAGGCGTGACTGAGCGAGCTGCAGAGGAGCCCGGGTCAGGGAGGGAGCTGGAGGCCCGGTCCCCAGGGCTCCTGCCTGAAGAGCTGGTTTCTGAAGAGAGGGGGCTCCCAGGCGGACAGGAAGGTGCAGAGTGCTCCCCTCTGCCTCACAGCAAACCCCTGCCAGAGGGAGGGGAGCGATCTGATGGGCGCTGCCTTCAGTGCCACGTGGCCAGCTGTGCAGTCAGGACCCAGGCTGCCGAGTGGCCTGGGCAGGGTGGCTGCTGGGAGGAAGCTGGGAGGGGAGGGAGGAGGGGGGAGGGGAGGGAGGGGGGGTGGTTGGGGGAGCTGGCACTGCAGCCAGACCTGCCAGGAGGAGTCCAGCTTGCACCTGGCCCTTCACACAGCTCTCCTCCTGACTCTGGCTTCCTGTTTTGAAACCACCAATGGATGGAAAATGTGAATACTGTCACTTCAATGGCTCAGGCTGTGTATGAGTGTGTGTGAGAGAGCCCTGGGTGTGTGAGAGTGTGCACTGTGCATGTGTGAGCTTGTGTTGTGTGTGTGCACGTGTCTGTGTGAGTGGGCAGATACGTGTGTGAGCACGTGTTGTGTGTTAGACCATGTGTGTGTGAGAGTGTAATCATGTGTGCCTGTGAGGATGTGTTGTGTGTGTGTGTGTGTGAGCATGTGTGAGCATGAGTTGTGAGTGGTGGGACCGTGCAGGCTGGAGTGTGCGCACCGCCTGGCCAGGCGCTGAGGCAGCCCTTTCAGGGGCCTGTGGGGGGGCCGGAACTGCCAGCCCCCCAGCCGCCCTGCGGAAGCAGCGGGCGGAGCAGGTCACCTGGTAGGGAGCTGCCAGGGCGGTCAGCTCGAGAGCTCATCTCTCAGGTTGTGGAAAGGTCTTTTTTTCAAGCTTTAAAACAGAAATAATTTCTTACCAAAAACGGCTTCCTCGGGACCCAAGGCATGTCCCAGCCGAGCTCGAAAGGCAGGAGATGTGTCTGGTTCCGTTCTGCATCCCCAGAACCTCAAACAGTTCCTGCAGGCCGCGGGCCCCGTTCCTTCAGCAAGTGGGTGGGGAGCTCACTGGCTACCACGGCGGCTCCAGGCTCCTGGGGGTCAGCGGGCCCGTGGGAGCCTGGCCCGTGGCTCACAGCCCTCCGGGCAGGCAGCTGCGGCTGTGGTGTCGCGGTGACAGGTGCTGTGCGAGGGCCTGAGCACACAGATGCCCTGACAGCTCTTCCCGTGGCTTTGGGCGAGGCTCTGGCTTTTCTGGCTGAACAGAGGGAAGGCCATCACCCACAGGCCTGTCTCCACAATGAAGAGAACAGCATCGACCTCCGTCTTTTGGAGACAGAATCTCCCCGAGTGAGAAAAGGCACAGGGGTGGGGTGTCCCTCCTGCATGCCCTTCTCCGCCCCTTGGCCACCGCGGCGTTCTCGTACGTCCCGCCTTTCCCCCATCGCACCTCCTGCCCCTTCTCCCTTCTTGTCTGGATGACAGCATTCGGCGACTCGTGCATCAGGGCCAGCTCGATCCTGCCCACGGTGTGGCTGCGTTCAGGCTGCGGCTGGAGACCCACCTGGACCGGAAGGACCAGGAGGGAAGCCTGGGCGCTGCGATCATTGCTCCAGGTTTGTGCTTTGTCTCAGCGCAGCTCCCCGCGGCCAGCGACTGCGTTTGGTCTGTGGCTGGATTTCCCAGAGCCCCGCACAGGCCCTGGCCCTTCTCAGGTTCAGCATAAGAGGGGGATGAAAGGACCGGGTGTTGGGGAGGTGCCTCTCACTCACCTGCCTGTGATGAAAGGCCGACTCGAACGTCACATCAGCCGGCTGAGGTGTGCAGACCAAGGACATCGTCTTCCTGGTCAGCTCCACTGGCACCTCATTTTCCCGAAAATTCTCCTCTTTGGATCTAAACCACTGAACACAGAGCAGTGACTGGAGGACACGGCCGTGTTGCAGCGGGGAGAGCAGGATGGGGTCAGACGGAGCAGGACTGGTTTGGAGAGCTCGAGTCTATGTCCCTCCAGGCTGGAGGGAGGCTGGGGCTGCCCGTGGAGGGGCTGGGCACAGGGCTGGGGCACAGGGCCTGCCTGCAGAGGGCTAGACATTGTAGCGGGTGTGGTGGGTGTGACTTCTGCTCTGGTGTCTGGCCTCAGCGCCCGCTGGGGATCCTGCATGACCCTCTCCCGCCCTCCCTCGCAGGGCAGGCCTCATGATCAGCCCCGAACTCGTACTACACCTGGTACCTTTTCTTTTGATTCCTCATGGCCTTCCAAGGTTAAACCAACAGCCCGCTTCCTCCCTGGTGTGTGGAAGGCCACACACACTCACAGGAAGGGGTGTGGTAGGTCCCTGCAGGTCCCTGTTGTTTCCCACGATCCCAGGAAGTGAAGGGACTTGGCCGGGCCACTCGGTGACGGCCGGACTGGAACCCTGGCTGCACCCCCCGTGCGTCCCTGTCCCAGACGCACAGAGCCACCGGGGTGGACAGGGGCCTGGCAGCACGGGGGAGGAGATACATGCCAAGGACGTGTCCGCCGGGCTCTAAGCCAGCTGCACCCCAGCTCGTCACGACCATAACGAAGTCGTTTTCTTGTCTAGGCTCAGCTGTCTGATCCGTAAAATGGAGAAGTCAGACCACATGACTTCTCCCCGTCACCCTCGGGGGGGCAGGTGTTTGCATGGGTTTCAGCGGCGCACCTTGGAGGCAGCGCCTTCGTGCCGTGGCCACACTGCGCTCACAGTGGAGTCCGCTCAGTGCTCGGGTCCGAGCCGCAGCCTCCGTCTCTGTCCGCTCACCGGCATTTCACGTTGCAACTCCGAGAACCCAGAGGGCAACGGCCTTTTGACTTGTCTTTTGGGGAAAAGGCCTGAACACTTCATAGGTTTTTTCCTTTGTAAGGAACGTGAGGATCAGGTTTCGGGCGTGGGAGGCCTGGAGGGCCACGCAGAGTGATGGCCTGGCACCAAAGGGCTCTGCCCAGCGGGTCCGGAGGGTCCCATGTCAATGGAAGGCGTCGCAGGGCAGGACGGGCCCTCGGCTCCGGACCCAGGCTCCAGGGTGGCCTCCCCTCCCATCCCCGAGGGAGGCCTTCTCAGCTGAGGGGAAGCAGGGCCGGAGGATATGACTCATTTAGGATCCTCTGAGCTGGGACCGTCCGCTTAGCCTTTGTCAACTTTGGCTCCAGGTCCTACAATTCTAAGACTGGATTTATATTTAGAAAAAAAGAAAGCGGGCCGGAAAGCTCTTGTAAATCTCACGGCTAAAGATGACCCGTCTAACAGGGTGATGGGTTGTCGTCTGCGTTGGTTTTCTTACTCGCTGGTTATTAGATGATCCATTTCCTGGGGTTTGGAGCTCATTACAGAAACTGTTTGTGTCCAGACCCTGCAGAGCCCAGCCCGGCCCCCCCAGGAAAGGGTGCTGGACACAGGGCACCCCTGCCCCTTGGCAGCGTGAGCTGGCTAAGGAGGAGGTCGTCAACTAGGATGGAAGGAATCGAGCCGGCCTTCAGGCATCAGCCTTACCGTGCGTCGGCCCAGCGGGCTGCCGGCTGCCTGCAGCAGGTGGCATGTGCCTGTGGCAGTGAGAAGGGACCGTGTGAAAAGGTTTCCCCGCTTTTGGCCTTGAAAGCCACTCAGTTACCAGAGCTGAGCCAGGCCCTCTGTGCACTCCCCTCCCTGCCCTCCCCCCTGCCTCTCACCTGCTTCCCTGTCCGGTGCCTCCATCTCTGGGGAGCCACTGTGTGCAGACTCCCCTCCCTTCACATGTTCGCGGTTATAGCTGGTCCCTTGAGGCTTCGTGCCTCAGCGGGGAGGCCGAGGTAGGGCCTGGGATGCCCAGAGGGGAGGCCTGAGGTAGGGCCTGGGATGCCCAGAGGGGAGGCCGAGGTAGGGCCTGGGATGCCCAGAGTTTATGTCCCAGGTTGGGCCTGGGAGGCCCAGGGGCAAAGAGGCCCTGATGCAGGAGATCAGCTCCGGCCGAGGGAAGCTCAGAGCTGCCTCTCGGTGCTGGGGAGGGATCTCAAGGCTCCCAGCACATTGGCCTGGAGTCAAGAAGTGGCGCTAGGAGGTTGGCAGCGCAGCCTAAGCACAGATGCCCTTGGGAACGCGCCTCGGATGGGGTGGAGGGCCGGGGGTCAGCCACCAGCCTCTGGGCGTGGGTCCAAGGAGCCACCCTGCAGCAGCCATGTGGCCTCGGGACTTCGTGGAGAGCTGGCCCTCAGTTCCACCACCCTGGCCGGGCCGCTCCCGCACAGCGTGGGAGCTGAAGTGAGTGGCCCCGACCTCCATTGCGAAATCGGTGGGCGTCCTCTGTCGCATCTGAACCATGTGCTGTCAGCAGATCCTGGTGTTGCAGGCTCCACTCAGGCACAGTCACACGCAGGCCTGGCAGGGAGGGCATCGGTGGGTGTCTTATAATCTAAACCAGGGGTGGGCAAACTTTTTGGCTCGAGGGCCACATGGGTTCTTAAACTGGACCGGAGGGCCGGAACAAAAGCATGGATGGAGTGTTTGTGTGAACTAATATAAATTCAATGTAAACATCATTACATAAAAGGGTACGATCTTTTTTTTTTTTAGTTTTATTCATTTCAAACGGGCGGATCCGGCCCATGGGCCGTAGTTTGCCCACGGCTGATCTAGACCCTCCAGGCTGTGGGGCAGCAGACAGCCAGGGTGCATGCTCCGTCCATCACATGAAACCAGTCACCACCTTCCTGCCTTTCCTGAGGCTGAGGGCGAGGGCCCCTGAGGGGAAAGGGCGCTAAGCTCTCGGGAGCCCAGTGGGAAGACAAGACCTTATTTTTTTAAAATAGAAAAAAGCCGCTCCTCTGAAGGAGGCATCCTCAGAGTCCCCGGAGCCCGGAGCTGAGGCCTGGGAAGGGGCCGGCCTGCTGGGGTCGGGCTGTGGCAGAGGCGGCCTGGAGGTTGGGGGCTCTCCGTGTCCCGGTGAGTTTGGTTGAGTCCCATTTATTAAACAGAAAGTGCCCCGTGAAAGAGGAAGCAGTCAGTCATTTCAGGAAACCGCCTGACCGCTCAGCAGCTCAGCCGGTGGACCCCGGGCTCTCAGCTGCAGCGGGAGCCTCCGGAGACTCAGCCAAGATCCGTGTTCCTGAGGGTCCCATCCCGGGAAGCGGGGAGGCCGGTGGGCAGCGAGGGGGACAGGCCTGGGCCGCTCTGAGCTGGCACTTCCTTATGCCACTTCATGTGCCAGGCAGTGCCTCAGCCTCCGCTCACTCAGGCCGGGCTGAGACAGAGCGGGGTTGTTCCTGGGGCCTGCACTTCATTCTGTCTGACTCTAGGTCTGTGTCCTGGTCGCTCCAGTCCGCCCCGCCCTTAAGTACCCAGCTCTGACTCCCCTAAGTTAGATTCACTGGGTGGCAGGAAGGAGCTGAGGAGGGGTTGACGCTGCAGGACTCGGATCAGCATTTCCCTTGGTTCTGGACTGGTCCTTCCGTCTCCTGCAGAGAAGGCCAATCTCACTCCTGAACCCTGAGGTTACTCACCAGCTCACAGGGCCGCACAAGCAACGTTACGGCCCCCCCATTTCCCCTTTCCTGCAAAGCTGCTGTATTTTCCCCATCCTATATAACGAGAGAGGAATATGCTAATTATCCGTTGCACTGTGATGTCACGACCAATCTACAAGTGGTGGAGCGCTACAGGAGGGCGGGGCAGTGAGCTACAAGCAGCGAGCAGCGGGAGGGCTACCAGTGGACGGGTGGCCAGCTGAGGAAGCGGCAGTGAGCTACTCGTGCACGGATTCATGGGCAGGGCTACTAGTTCATCAATATTAGAACTTAGTGACTTAACACACATACATTTGTATTGCATGTGACATTATTATACTTAAAATTGTTTTTCTTGAAATATTAATGTTTATTGCATGTAACATTATATTTAAAATCATTTTTCTTTTAAAAAAATCAACAAAAACAAACAAACAAAAAGCACATACATTTGCATTGTCGCGGTTTCCGGAGGCTGGGAGTCCTGGCTTAGCTGGGTCTCTCCTCGGTCAGCTTGCAGTCAGCATTTGGCTTCTCAGCTGGGGACTCAGCTCAGCTCCCTGCATGCTCGTGGGAGAGGCACAGGCTGTGATGCTGGAACGGTGGGCCAGCTCCTCGCAGGACAGTTAGGTCCCGAGCCCCACAGCTGCTGCGGGCAGCTCCTTGGGCGGCTCACCGCACGTGGCTTCAGGCAGGAGCATGCATCATGCAGAGCCCCGTGTTTGTCACAGCACGTTGCAGCCGACCCGTCACCTCTGCCTTATTCTGCAGGACAGGCCGGCCTTGGAGCTGCCTGCACTCCGGGGATGGGCACGCAGAGGCACGAATGTCAGGAGGCAGCCTTTCTAGTGTGTCCTTGAGGGCCTGTCTGCCACACTGGCTAAACCGGTAACATTTTCATAAAGTTCACTTTAAAAAGGCTTAACACCTACTATGTGCCCAATATTATGCCAGCAATTATGGCTAAAAAAATGTCTCTGCTTGAAGTAGCTCACCGTCCGCTGCGGAAGACAGATCATGGAACAGAACGTGGAAGGCACTGTGAGGGCAGACTCAGGGCGTGACCGGGGCCCAGGCCAGGCGGGCACAGCTTTTCCAAGGAGACGGACGTGTTAAAGGTGGGAAGAAACCCGGCCCCTGGGGGGTGCAGTTGGCCCTGCAGAAGAAGGAATGGACGGAAGAAAGCTTTTGAGTGTGAGACAGGAGCCAAGGAACAGAATGCTGGGAGCTGAGGAGGAGCCGGAAGGAGTCTGTACGGTTCTGCACAGGGGACTTTACAGACAGGATGAGGCGCCCTGTATGGAGCAGGATGGCGGCGAGCATCTACATGAGCCAATCCCTTTCCTCTGAATATCGCGCATATAACTAGACCCAGCCATGCTTTTTGTAGTTTGGGTTTTTGTCTCCATGGATATCTCCTGAAGTAAGCGGCCGGCAGCTTGGATTTGACCGCGAGACTACTTGCTCAGTAGGATTTGCTGCAGTTACAGCCTTCAAACGTCTACCCGTCTACCCACACCTCCTCGAGGACCATCCTCCCGGGAGAGAGCTCTCAGTTAATCCTTCAAACCCGGGACTCACTCACGCACCTGCACACGCCTCCGGAAGCGGCCTCAGGGGTCCGTGGAGGGAGGGGCAGGCCCCGGGACAGTTGGGACCTGGGTTTGAAATCAGACCTGGTTTGATCTCAGCACGGCCACAGCGAACCGTTCCCCGTGCGCCTGAGCCGCGTGTGAGCTTCCCACACCTCGGTGTCACCGTGCGGAATCAGGAGGCGGTCCGCCCCACCGTGTTGGTCTAAAAATTAACTAAGTCGGCGCCCGCTGAAGCAGAGCACAGTAAGAATTCCGTCAGTGTCAGCTTCCTCCCTTTCCAACACCTGCTGGTCGCAGTGGTCATCTAAGGGCTTCCCTTCAGGGCAGGGGCAGCCTTTTCTGTCCTCGTGGTCACAGCCCTTCACCCAGCATCTGGCAGCAGGTGACACAATACAAACTGTGTAGGGAACACGGACACTGTCCAGTGTTGGGGTGAGAAAGCAGTGAGGTCATGTTTGGTAGCAGGTTTCCAGGGACGCGTGTCACGGCACCTGACCTCACTGTGGTCCGGAAACGGCCACGGAGGACACGCGGGCAGTGGCTCTGCTCACACATCAGTGCTGTGTCTTCTTCCCAGCTGTGGGGCCTGGGCACGCTCTGCACTGCCTCTCAGCCTCACTTTCTCATGTGTTCAGTGAGGGGAATGACGGACCTACCTTTCAGGTGAGGACTGAATGAGAGCGCGCATATATATATACACATATATACATATTCATATACATATACATATACATATACATATACATATACATATACATACATACAGTGGGGCCTTGGCTTACGAGTGTCCTGACTAACGAGTTTTTTGAGATACCAGTTGTCTCTTGGCCGATTTTTTGCATTGAGTTGGTAGAGTAATTTGAGTTAACGAGCTCCTTAACAAGCTCCTTAACGAGCTCGGTCTCGGAACGAATTAAACTCGTAAGTCAAGGCCCCACTGTATATATATATGTATATATATATATGGCTAATATGCAAAGTGTCCCCTCAGGAGTGCGACTGGGAGACCAGGAGTTTGATCGCTATGTGCGCTGACCATCAGGGGGCGGCATGGAGCAAAGGAAGGTCCTGGCCGGCAGCTGAAAGGCCCCAATGGGCCCTGATCTCCGGCCAGGCCTAGGGACCCTACCCGTGCAGGAATTAGTTTATATTTAAAATGTTTAGTACAGTGCCTCCCTTCTCGTCAACGCTCAGCACATGTTAGCTAATACATCACGTATACGTGCAGGTACATGTTAGCTAATACATCACGTATGCTCAGGTACATGATAGCTAATACATATACGTGCAGGTACATGTTAGCTAATACATCACATACGCACAGGTACATGTTAGCTAATACATCACATATGTGCAGGTACATGTTAGCTAATACATCACATATGCGCAGGTACATGTTAGCTAATACATCACATATGCACAGGTACATGTTAGCTAATGCATCACATATGCACAGGTATATGTTAGCTAATACATCATGTATGCACAGGTACATGTTAGCTAATACATCATGTATGCACAGGTACATGTTAGCTAATACATCATGTATGCTCAGGTACAGACGGTGTCAGTGGTCTGTTCAGTTGGGTGCTTTCCTCTGACCCACCCAGGCTATGAGTCAGCCTCTCATGTAGCTTTGGGCTGAAACCATTGCAGCAGGACTAACAAGCATCCGTGTTTAGGTACTTTGGGCTGATTGTAGTGGTTTAGTGAGGAAGGAGGTGGAAATTAGAAGAGGAAAAACTTAGTCTTTGAAACATGAAATGACTCCTCATCTTCACCTGTTTCTCCCTGGCCCGTTGGTGGGAGGATGAGGGCTGTTCCCTCTCTGGATTTTAACTCCCACCTGCCAGCTGTTGCTGCGGGGATTAACCACTGGGCCACCCTCCCTCACCCTGAGACCCAGGGCCCCTCAGGTTTCTGGACAAGAACAGGCAGGTCAGAGTTCTCGTCACACCTCTAGCTTATGCTGTTCTATGAGCTGAACAAGTCTTTGAACCTCTCTGTTGCCTCCTTTTGCTCATCTGTGATGTGCTGCCTGTCTCCCAGGCTGAGGTGACTGAACGTTGTGAGAAGTGTCGCGGGCAGGGAGCTCAGCCTCTGCTGGGCCTGTCTGCCCGCATGGCCCTGCCCCTGGCTCCGTGTCCTGCAGAAGCTGCTGACATGGGGGCACTTCCAGGGCGACCAGCCTGCAAGGGAATAGTAATGGTTCGTCATGTACATCATCATGAGCTTTTGAAATGTTTATCCCAGTTCCCTGGGGGTCACTGCAGCGTGGGGGATGAAGACCCCCAGGAAATGCAACTCACTTAGGCTCTTAGGACCTTCGAGGAAAAGGGGACCCGGCTAGCCTTGCCCAGTGCCGACGACTGAGACTCCCAGCTCAGGGCTGGCTGGGCTCCTTGGAATCCTCCCTCTGCAGCTCAGAGAGCCCCGGTGACGCCCCACTTCCCTCCTGACCAAAGCGGCTCCCGCCTGCCTCCCCACAGACGGTGGGCTCCCGCCTTCAGGGGAGTGCCAGCTTCCGCAGATGACTCCCCGCGGCCGCCCCTGGCTGCTCGCCCCTTTGCCCCTTTTCCTGTGGGGTTGCCCTGTCTGGAAAGCTTTCTCTCTCCCCAAATCCCAAATACGCCTCAAGACCTTCCCAAGTGGCTGTCAATCACTTTAGCAGAGACGAGACCTGGGTCTTCTGATGCTTCTTGAAATGTGAACATTAGCGGGGAATGGGAGACATTTATTCTAGGGAAACTGCAGAGACAGATAGATGATACGCAAAGGCCTGTGCTATTTTTAAGTATGTGCTGAGCTCTCAAATACAAATGCACGAATGCTGCCATTAGCGTCATTCTGCCTGCAAGGGGTAGCTACTGTTACCCCACCTAAGAGACTTGGAAAAGGAATGTTGGGATAATTAATTAGTCACAGTCCCACAACCAGCAAGAGTTTGCTCCCCAGAATGTGCTCCTGTCACACTGCACCCTCCCGTGTGCCTCTGCAGCACCTCCCTGACCCCGGGGAGGGGTCCTGCCTCTATCCAGGGAGGGGTCCTGCCTATATCCGGGGAGGGGCCCTGCCTATATCCGGGGAGGGGCCCTGCCTATATCCGGGGAGGGGCCCTGCCTCTATCCGGGGAGGGGTCCTGCCTCTATCCGGGGAGGGGCCCTGCCTCTATCCGGGGAGGGGCCCTGCCTATATCCGGGGAGGGGCCCTGCCTATATCCGGGGAGGGGCCCTGCCTATATCCGGGGAGGGGCCCTGCCTATATCCGGGGAGGGGCCCTGCCTATATCCGGGGAGGGGCCCTGCCTCTATCCGGGGAGGGGCCCTGCCTCTATCCGGGGAGGGGCCCTGCCTCTATCCGGGGAGGGGCCCTGCCTCTATCCGGGGAGGGGCCCTGCCTATATCCGGGGAGGGGCCCTGCCTCTATCCGGGGAGGGGCCCTGCCTCTATCCGGGGAGGGGCCCTGCCTCTATCCGGGGAGGGGCCCTGCCTATATCCGGGGAGGGGCCCTGCCTATATCCGGGGAGGGGCCCTGCCTATATCCGGGGAGGGGCCCTGCCTATATCCTGGGAGGGGCCCTGCCTATATCCGGGGAGGGGCCCTGCCTATATCCGGGGAGGGGTCCTGCCTATATCCGGGGAGGGGCCCTGCCTATATCCGGGGAGGGGTCCTGCCTATATCCGGGGAGGGGCCCTGCCTATATCCTGGGAGGGGCCCTCCCTATATCCGGGGAGGGGTCCTGCCTATATCCAGGGAGGGGTCCTGCCTATATCCAGGGAGGGGCCCTGCCTATATCCAGGGAGGGGTCCTGCCTATATCCGGGGATGGGCCCTGCCTATATCCGGGGAGGGGTCCTGCCTATATCCTGGGAGGGGTCCTGCCTATCCCCCCGGGAGACATCCTCAGAGGCAGGAGGGACATGCTCACTGCTTCCCCACTGTGGTCTGATGGCTGGTTCCCAACCACAGTGAGGCCAGAGCTCAGCGCCTTTTCAGCGAGAACAAAACGAGCCCTCTCCTGTGGGCTGTGGGCCGTGCCGCAGGAAAGCACCGGAACCTAGCAGCGTCCCCGTGGGCCCGCACCCAGGAGAGCTGCTGACCGCTCTTGGTGGGTTGGGAGAGAGTCTTGCTGGCGGGAGAGGGAAGCGGCGCACGGCAGGTGGGAGTTTTCCACCTGGAGTCCTTAAGCCCCAAATAGCTCACAATCCCACTCTTCTCTTTTTTATTTTTTATTAATTAAATCTTTATTGTTAAGATTATTACATTTGTTCCTCTTTTTCCCCCCATAACTCCCCTCCACCCAGTTCCCACCCCACCCTCCTCCCTCACACCCCACCCACTGTCCTCATCCATAGGTGCACGACTTTTGTCCAGTCTCTTCCCGCATCCCCCTCACCCCTTTCTGCCCCAAGAATAGTCAGTCCATTCCCTTTCTATGTCCCTGATTCTATTATGATCACCAGATTATTTATTCACTTGATTCTTAGATTCACTTGTTGATAGATGTGTATTTGTTGTTCATAATTTGTGTCTTTACCTTTTTCTTCTTCTTCCTCTTCTTAAAGGATACCTTTCAGCATTTCATATAATACTGGTTTGGTGGTGATGAACTCCTTTAGCTTTTTCTTATCTGTGAAGCTCTTTATCTGACCTTCAATTCTGAATGATAGCTTTGCTGGATAAAGTAATCTTGGTTGTAGGTTCTTGGCATTCATCACTTTGAATATTTCTTGCCACTCCCTTCTGGCCTGCAAAGTTTCTGTTGAGAAGTCAGCTGACAGTCATATGGGTACTCCCTTGTAGGTAACTGACTTTCTTTCTCTTGCTACTTTTAAGATTCTCTCTTTGCCTTTTGCTCTTGGCATTTTAATTATGATGTGTCTTGGTGTGGTCCTCTTTGGATTCCTCTTGTTTGGGGTTCTCTGCGCTTCCTGGACTTCTAAGTCTTTCTTTCACCAGGTAGGGCAGTGGTTCCCAAACTTATTTGGCCTACTGCCCCCTTTCCAGAAAAAATATTACTCAGCCCCCCCTGGAAATTAATTTTTTAAAAATTTTAATAGCAATTAAACAGAAAGATATATGTATTAATGTTTCTACCTTTTTCGTAAAAATAGTAAAGAAAAGTGTAAATTGGAAACATTGAAGTTTGAAATTATGAAACTATTTATTGAACTCAGAATAGAAAGGTAATACAAAAAAAGTTAAAACAAATGCACCTGTGGCCATCACCGCCCCCCTGGATCGCTGCAGCGCCCACCAGGGGGCGGTAGTGCCCACTTTGGGAATCACTGAGGTAGGGGAAGTTTTCTGTCATTATTTCTTCAAATAGGTTTTCAATATCTTGCTCTCTCTCTTCTTCTGGCACCCCTATAACTCGGATGTTGGTGTGCTTGAAGCTGTCCCAGAGGCTCCTTACACTATCTTCGTATTTTTGGATTCTTTTTTCATTTTGCTTTTCTGGTTGGGTGTTTTGTGCTTCTTCATATTTCAAATCGTTGACTTGATTCTTGCGATCCTCTAGTCTGCTGTTGGGAGTCTGTATAATATTCTTTATTTCAGTCAGTGTATGCTTAATTTCTAGTTGGTCCTTTATCACAACCTCGAGGGTCTCATTAGATTTCTTGTAGGCCTCATTAAGTTTATCGGCAGTTTCTAGAAAATTCTTGAAAAACCTTAAAAGTGTGGTTTTGAACTCTATATCCAGTAGTTTGCTTTCCTCCATTTCTGTCATTTGTGTCCTTTTTCTTTGTCTCCGCATTTTTTATGCTTCCCTGTGTTGATACAGTAGTTTTCTGTGCTAAGTGTCCTCTAGGGCCCATTGGTTCAGCCTCCCCAATTACCTGAGTAGGACACTCTTGGTGCACCCCCTTGTGGTCTTTGTGCACAGTCTTGTTGTAGTTAAGCCTTGATTGTTGTAGGTATCACTGGGAGGAATTGACCTCCAGGCCAATTGGCTGTGAGAATTAGCCGTGTCTGCAGTGGGAGAACTTCTGTGCTGGAGACACCCCTCCAGGGCAAGACTTGCTTCAATGGGGCTTTGGTGCTCACTGAGCCTGCCCCCAGAGGGTGTCCTTTATGGTTCCACGGAGCTGCAAACTGGATGGTCCCACTCTGACCTCTGGGTACACTGGCTCCTGGATCTCTAGGGAGGTGTTAATCTAGCCTCTTCCTTAGGCTATCCAGCAAAAGCCTCCCTGCAGGGCTTGGGTGGGGTGGGTCCCACGGGATCAACAGGGCGGGGCTAGCAGTTATGGCTGCTCTCAGTCCTGCCCTCAGAGGCTCCACTTCTCAGTGTCTCGGCAATTGCTGTAAACCCCTCCGAGAGAAAGCTGCCCTCAAGTTCCGACCGATGCCAGACAGTCCCGTTTCTCCGGTATGGGTCTGAGTCCCCAGAGACTCGCCCGGAACTGGAGCTCAGAGCCTGAGACTCCCTCCCGATTGAAAACGACAACCACGCCCTCAGCCGCCAGCCCGCTCCGTGTGCGCCTCTGTACCTTAGTATTTCACTTCCGCACTGCGCCTCCTCTGTGTCTTGGTATGCTTTTCTCTTTCCTTCTAGTTGTAGAATTTCCACTCAGCCAGCCTTCCTGTGGTTCTGGATGATGTCCGTTCCGTCTTTTAGTTGTATTTTTGAAGTGGTTGTTCGAGGCAGCAAACTCCGGTGTTTACCTATGCCGCCATCTTGGTTTTCCCCGAAAACAATCCCCTTCTCTTTTTTAAAACAACAACAGAAAACTGTAGCATTTTCATTGCCATTGGCTGGTCCTGGTGGGAGCATCCCTCGCCCAGTTGGCTTGCTGCTCTGTTGGCTGTTAGCTGTACAGGCCACAGCTTCTGAAAACATTGGCCATTAGCCCACGGCTGAGAGGGTTCCCTGAAAGGAGCCTGACTCTGAACCTGGGTCTCTGTGATCGATCCATCTTCCTCCATTGGGTCCATTTCCTCTGAAGGGAACAGGCCATCATGGTTTATTTGATTGACAGGCCCCTCTACTACCTTCCTTCATCTCCTAGGGAGGCAGCCTGAGGGGCTGGGGCCCCAGAGATGAATCTGTTAAGCTGAGCTGCCCAGGCTCTTTGTAAGCCTATCTCACCGGCAGCCTGAGGGGCTGGGGCCCCAGAGATGAATCTGTTAAGCTGAGCTGCCCAGGCTCTTTGTAAGCCTATCTCACCGGCCTTAGCGACAAAAAGTAGCTGAAATCCCTTGTGTTAAAGTGACATAATAAATTATGTTGTTAGGTCGGGAAAGCGTGACCAACTGGCAGGTATGAAGAAGGTGGCATGAGCCTGGGCACAGGTGGAAGGAGGTGGACATAGGGAGGGACTTCAGTCATCGAGATTTTGCTGAGGCCCCTCTTCTGAAGGCCTGTGAAAGCAAGAAACAGTCTTTGGTACAACCGCGGAGGAAGTGCTACCTTGTCTGGGGACCAGGAGGGATAAACAGCATGGTCTCAACTTCCTTGGTAGCCACAGAGTCAGTCTCTATCACGTACGATTGCTCTGAGGACCTTGGAACACTGACGCCTGTCACATCTTTCCTTCTCGCCGGTGTCCTTGTGTGCCGTTCATCACCTCCTCTTTGAGATGAAGAAGCTAAAGCACCAAATTGGGAAATGACTTCCTTCAGGGCAGAGGCACCTGAAAACCAGTGCCCGTGTCCTAGTTCCTTTAAGGACCCACTAGGCAGCAGTGCTTGGCCTTGATTTTCCTTAAGCCAGGAAGGCTTAGCTGAAGGACCACGTGTGCCCATCCTTTGCTTGTGTGCCTCTCAGCTGCTCCTCAAATGCTCTCCACATTCATTTGGCCTCTGACCATCAATTAAAAGTGGGACTAACACTGTGTGGATCGTATTGGCCCCTGTGGATGAGAGGGTAACCGTATCAGAAACTGAGGTCTCAGTCAGCAGGCAGTGGTGATGAGAGGAGGTGCAGGCTATGAGTCAGGGGTGAGATTGGTAGCCCTGTAAGCATCTCCTGTCCCCGGCCAGTGGGCTGCATGGACACACGTCTGCACTTTATTTTGTGTCCACCCTCAGCTCTGCACATGGGGTTCTCTCTGCTGCCGAGAAGCCCCATTCCATCCTGAAAGGCACCCCAGGGGTCCGGGCAGATCTCTGTGATTACATCCAGCGAAAGTGTAGGGGCCACTTCTCTCTGGTTTCCAGAGAAGAGGGAGGTGGGAGGCCATTGGCTGAGATGCTTCCCAGGCTCAGTGAGAGGCTATGGGCTCAGTGCTTCAACTACTCAGCAGACTCCTTTCACTGACTCAGACTTCAGCCACGGCTTCAGAACCAGCCCCTGGGTTGGGACAGCCATCATAAAACGCAAACAGAGACATGGGACAGCCGACTGCCAGGCAGAGCCATCCAGGTCAGAGGCTCTTGACAGTACGGCTTCACGTTTGGCATGAGGGTTTAAGTCCGTAAGTGCCTGTGCATGGAAGGTCTTCAGTCATTACTTTCTTATTCTTATACTAAAGGCCCAGTGCATGAACTCGTGCATGGGTGGGGTCCCTCAGCCTGGCTGGCGACTGGGCGATCGGGGCTGCAGGAGGTTGGCCGGTGAGGGGGTTGGGGGGGAGGGGGAAGGGCCACAGGAGGTTGGCTGTGGGAGCCCACTGACCACCAGGGGGCAGCTCCTGTATTGAGCATCTGCCCCTTGGTGGTCAATGTGCTTCATAGCGATAGGTTGGCCAGTCGTTCGGTTGTTTGGTCACTTAGGCTTTTATATGTATAGATTTCTCCAACTAGAGGAGCAAATAGATGCCCAGTCACCACCTTGCCCTCTGCTCTCAGGGTAGCAGCTGTCAATCTCCAGAAGACTGTTAAGCTGCCTATTATCCTATGAAGGTAGCACTGGGCAGGGGATTCTTCATAGAGCACAATAGAGGCCTCTGATATTTCTACCTAAAACCACATTACCAAATAGCATCTGTTATTTAAATACACCCTAAATGAATTCCTCATGGTTGCTTTGTGGCACCAGTGGCCTCTTTATATTATACACTGAACTCACCAAACAGGAAAAATAGGAGTTGGATTCTACCTATGTTTGCCCATCCCCCAGCCTAGAGCAGATCTAGGGGAAAGGATGAGATATGTGAATAACTGGGTCATCTTTTAATTGAATTAGATGTGGAAAATTTAACAACTAATATCCTACAGGTTAAGAACATTTAAAAAAATCCTACAGTTAGCATTAAATGTTTCTAAATTTGAGGTTGTCTTGGATACATGAAGGACATTTAATATTTAATTTAGGTTGCAATAGAAAGCGTGATTCACTTGGAGGATCACACTTAACCCGTTATCCACGCTTTTCCTACACCAATAAGTCCTTGGTCCCTGAGCGCCAATGCACAGAGCAAATGAGGCCCTGAGGCCGTGTGTACGCATCTGTCAGTAATCCAAAGCCAAGGACAGAACAAGTAATTGGAAAGCTCAACAAATTAGGTTTCTAATTCATTCAATCAAAGTCTTGCTATTGTGAGGGATATGTTTCCATTTCTATGAGTATACATGCTTCCTAATTTTTTTGCTTCAGGCTTTAGGTTTGAGTTTAATTAGTTCAATAAAATAGGGATTGACCTGTCACCTGAAGGCAGGTGAGAGATGTATCATGCTTCTTGGAGAACCTGGGGTCTGGGTTAGCCTTTCCACTGGAGCCAGGTGTCTGGAGTATTTACTGACCTCAATTTTGAGTGAGTTGGGATCTGAAGGGACTCCTTAGACAGGACACAGGCGCTCAGTGGGTAGGCTAAGGAAATGTCTGGCTTACAAACAGAGAGACAAGGAGTCACAGTCAAGTAGCCGAAAACTCGAGGAACAGAGTGCCTGGCCAGGCCGGTGTCTGTAATGATATGTGGTCCAGCAGTTAGCCCCGACCCCAGCTTCTCCAGGGAACAATAACCGAGCTCACAGCCACTACCACCCCAACCCCAACCCCAACCCCAACCCCAACCCCAACCCCAACCAACGTGTCTCTGCTCTTACAGTCTCACTCATGGGTGTCCCCACCATCCACACATACATTCAAGCTATAGTTCTCATCAGTCTCCAAGAGTATCCAATCAATAACCCAGACATCCTTCCTAACATCCCCTCGACAATATGCTTCAGCCGCTCAACACTCCCTTTCTAAGTAGCCACCAGCGTAGTGGTAGTCTCCCTTAACTCCATCCCTCACATGCAGTCTGATCGCCTCTTCGCTTACCATTCTTTACTGTTCCCCACTCCATAAGCTAGTCAGGTCTGAGCCCGCTAAACTGGCCCACACACTTTCCTTCTGGAGCTGTTCCCTGCCCACCTGTTCAGCTCCACCTTTACTTCTTCCGGCTTTACCATCTTTGTTCCAGCAGCATGAACTCTAATCCCCCTGCACGTGTACACTAGCTCTTGCCATGCTCTCCACTTCAAACGCCTTTCTCCCTCCCCTCTTCCGCTAGCCAGCTCTTACTCTGCTTTTAAGATCTCAATCAAGCATCATTTCTTCTAGGACAGAGTCCCAAACTTTCTCAGTTCACAGCATCCTTAGTGTCTCAGTCATTTTTACATAGAGCCCGCAGGCCAATGTAAATGCCTAATAATTCATTTAATAGTTAGATCCAAAGAACTTAATAAGTATTTATCGCCTAAAAACTTAAGAGCCATGTGAAAAATAATACAAACAATTGAAAGAAAAATAGTATTTTTATTTCATTCTTAAATAACCACAACTATTTACTAATAGGATGTGTGTTTGCTGGGCACTGCACAGCGGTTCAAACCTTAGGATCTGTTTGGACACCACCACTCTCATGTCCTGTTCTGCCCCGGTTTTCATTGGGCACTTGCTTCTTATTACAGCTGTTTCCAAAGTCCCAGTCCACACAGATAGGAAGCCAAGAGGAATGCAGCACAGCCTCGCACTGGAACTGTGGCTGCCGAGCTAGTAGCTTGTGGGATGTCCACCAGGTGATGCGTATTGCTGTTTCCCTGGAGAACGTAAGCTGTCCCCCAGCACCTCTGTTTCCCTGGAGAACGTAAGCTGTCCCCCAGCACCTCCGTTTCCCTGGAGAACGTAAGCTGTCCCCCAGCACCTCCGTTTCTCTGGAGAACATAAGCTGTCCCCCAGCACCTCTGTTTCCCTGGAGAACGTAAGCTGTCCCCCAGCACCTCTGTTTCCCTGGAGAACGTAAGCTGTCCCCCAGCACCTCTGTTTCCCTGGAGAACGTAAGCTGTCCCCCAGCACCTCCGTTTCCCTGGAGAACGTAAGCTGTCCCCCAGCACCTCCGTTTCCCTGGAGAACGTAAGCTGTCCCCCAGCACCTCCGTTTCCCTGGAGAACGTAAGCTGTCCCCCAGCACCTCCGTTTTCCTGGAGAACGTAAGCTGTCCCCCAGCACCTCCGTTTCCCTGGAGAACGTAAGCTGTCCCCCAGCACCTCTGTTTCCCTGGAGAACGTAAGCTGTCCCCCAGCACCTCTGTTTCCCTGGAGAACGTAAGCTGTCCCCCAGCACCTCTGTTTCCCTGGAGAACGTAAGCTGTCCCCCAGCACCTCTGTTTCCCTGGAGAACGTAAGCTGTCCCCCAGCACCTCTGTTTCCCTGGAGAACGTAAGCTGTCCCCCAGCACCTCTGTTTCCCTGGAGAACGTAAGCTGTCCCCCAGCACCTCTGTTTCCCTGGAGAACGTAAGCTGTCCCCCAGCACCTCTGTTTCCCTGGAGAACGTAAGCTGTCCCCCAGCACCTCTGTTTCCCTGGAGAACGTAAGCTGTCCCCCAGCACCTCTGTTTCCCTGGAGAACGTAAGCTGTCCCCCAGCACCTCTGTTTCCCTGGAGAACGTAAGCTGTCCCCCAGCACCTCTGTTTCCCTGGAGAACGTAAGCTGTCCCCCAGCACCTCTGTTTCCCTGGAGAACGTAAGCTGTCCCCCAGCACCTCTGGGTTTGCCGAGGCCTCCTGACCCAGAGGAGCTTTGTGCTCAGTTGTGAGCTCAGCCGCAGCCCCCCCTCGCCTGGGCGCTCGGCCAGGGCGGCGCCATGGGACATGGAGGAAGCTGTTTGCATCGGTCTCTTCCTCCTGTGACTTCTGCAGGGCAGGCACCCGTGGGTCCCTGCCAATGAATAGTGCAGCCATAGCACATAGTGACACAGGGATAAATGCAGATTCTCGCACAGTAACCCTACTTCGGCGCCCCCTGTACGGGGCAAGGGCTGCTCTCACACGCTGCAGTTCAGCTGAGAGGAAGTGAAGGGTTAGAGCCACAGTGGGCCCACGGACCAGCGAGGCGGCAGAGGACACCAGCTTGGGGACAATTAAATAGGAAATCCCAGTCCAGCTCTAACCTGTGGTTCTGCTGGACCTGGAAGTGGGACAAGCCTGCATCTACTGCAAGCATGTCAAACTTGAAGGCTACGCGGGCCACAAAAAACAAAAGCTTCCATTTTCATAGAAACGTAGGTTTATTTCGCTAGAGACATGCTGAATACAAAGGGCTGAAATAAATGAGTAATCCTTAACATAAAATAATAGAACATTTTAATAAAAGTTAATATTTTTCTTGAACATTAACTTACCAGACACTGAATAACTGCACAAATTAATAAGTGTAACGCAAATAAACCTATTTTTCTTGTTCTCTGAAAGTGAAATATTTCCTGTTGCGCACACCAAACAAGTCAGTCCAAGACTAATGATGTGGCCATCGGCTGCTAAAATATTCGCTGCTAGTATCAGTGGAGAGAAATGGTGCGCCTGCGCGTAAGGCAGGGAAATGAATGCAACACGATGATAGTCATCAGTCATTAGCGAACGTTGTAGTTCGTTATTAATAATTGCGTGTAACAGGATGTTGTAAAAATTAAGTTACGGAATTTTTATTAAAACGTTTCTTACATTCCGTTATACCGGCTGGGCCGCAACAATATTGGTTGTGGGCTGCATGCGGGCCGCGAGTTGACATGCTTGACCTACTGGACCCCGCATGAACCAGGAAGCTCCATCCAGTGCATTTCTTACTGTTGTTTGGTTTCCTACTAAGAGTTCCCTGGGAGGAGAAGGAAAAAGAGAGCTTGGAAAGAAAGGAAGGAGGGAGAGAAGAGGGAAGAAAGGAATACAGAAAAGGAAGGAAGAGGGAGAGAGGAGGGGGAAGAAGTGCTCCTCGGTCGTGTGCAGTGACAGGTCATGAGGCATCTCCGCCTGGTGGCTGGGGGGCGCCCTGGCCTGGAGCCAGACCAACCTGGAACCCACAATGTAACAGAGCTGAGGGCGACCCCGGGCCTCGCCATCACAGCCAAGGAGGCCTGGCCGTGGGCACTGCGGTGAGGCATGAGAATTCGCACATTTTTTCAGATTCTGCTGAGAAGAAACCTTCAGCGTAACAGGAAGGTGAGGCAGGACCAGGGCCAGGAGGCAGGTTTCTGTTCTCACCTGAGAACATCCGCAGTTCGTGGGCCCCACTGATTCCGACCGCCGAGGTCCCGTCTAAACAGTCGTCGCTGAAATTCACGGGCTGGCCTCCTCCCCTTTGGGTTTAAAGGGCTGCTCCTCTGTTATCTGCTCAAGATCTCCACTGTCTCTGCCAACTCTGAGTCACTCTACAGGTGTCAGACATTCAAGCTCAACCTGATGTTCGGGGTTCACCCTCACACACCCGCCCCCGCCCATGGCCTCGGACCGGCGGGAGCTCTATTCTGCCGTCTTCCGTCAGTGAGGTGGAGCAGGGGGTGCGACCTGCCGCTGCCCATGTTCTGGGAACAGAATGAACCCAGCGCCTCCAGCAGGAGCTCTGCCCAGGGCTCCTGGGAAGCCAGTTTACGCCTCCTGCGTAGAGAATCTCACACCTGTTTCAGATCACTAACTACTTACCAGAAACTTTCAAAGAAAAACAAAACAGCTTTGTAGCACATACTGCCAGGAAATTCCTTCTGATGACTAAGGTGAGCCCTTTGTGATATTGCTAAAGCTTGTTTTATCTCGGTAACATTTGCTAGCGAAGGTGCATCAGATACAATAACCTTCCATAGAACACTTTTTAATTTTATTTTTCAACTAGGGGCCCAGTGCACGAATTCGTGCACCTTGAAAGGAACTGTGTTCTGTGAGGCTGCGATAGGCACAGGAGTGGGTCTTGGCTCATCCTCTGTGCTCGCACCCAGCCCCTCCCGCTGCAGCCCCCTGTCCCCTGTCTGCTGACAGCCCTGCTCCCACAACCACCGCTCCCACTTGCTGACAGCGTGGAGCAATTGGGGCTGGTGCCAGCAGTGGGTGTGAATGGGGCCTGCACCGTCAGTGGGTGCGAGCAGCAGCTGCTACCCTGATCACCCTTCAGGAGCAGGGGGAGATGGGAAAGCCCTCAGGGCTAATCAGGGGCAGCAGTTGCCACTCACACCCACTGACAGCACTGAGTGATTGGGACCAGCGCCAGGCGCCAGCAGCAGGTACGAGCAGGACCAGCACCAGCAGGAGGTGTGAGTGCTGGGTGGGACCATGGTGCGCAGGAGCAAAGAATTTTCAGTAACCACCAGAGGCTCACCCCAATGACACTGACTGGCGCCCCGCCTTGGTCTGGTGCTCCTGCTCACCTGCTCCACCATCCCGTAGCAGCCGATGCCCGCCATGTTTCATGCGTGCCCCCTGGTGGTCAGTGGACATCATAGCGACCAGTTGTTTGGTTGTTCGGTTGTTTCGCTGTTCGATCTATTTGCATATTAGGGTTTTATATAGAGAGATTACAGTTGACATTCAACATTATTTTATATTACTTTCCGGTGTACAGCAGAGGGGTTAGGCAATTATTCCACTTACAAGATGGTCCCCCAGTAATTCAAGTATCCCTGTCACATGCATAGTTATCAATATTGCTACTCTGTTCCCTACATTGGAATGTACATCTCTATGGATGTTCTGTAGCTACCAATTTGCACTTTTTATTTTATTTTTTTATTGGTTTTTTACAGAGAGGAGGGGAGAGGGATAGAGAGTTAGAAACATCGATGAGAAACATCGATCAGCCGCCAACCAAGGTACATGCCCCTGACTGGAATCGAATCTGGGACCCTTGAGTCCGCAGGCCAACGCTCTATCCGCTGAGCCAAACCAGTCAGGGCCCAATTTGCACTTCTTAATCCCTCCTCCTTTCACCCAGCACCTCTGGCAACCATCAGTTTGTTCTCTGTATCTACTAGTTAGTTTGTTTTATTTGGTTGTTTATTCTATTCTTTAGATTCCACATATAATGAAATCACATGGTACTGGTCTTTCTCTGGCTGACTTACTTCACTTAGCATAATACCCTCTACATCCATCCATGTTGTCACAAATGATAAGGTTTCATTTTTATGACCAAGTAGTATATATATTTATAAATGTCTTTATCCAGTCATCTGTTGATATACACTTAAGTTACTTCCATATCTTGGTTATTGTAAATAACACTGCAATGAGCATGGGGCGCATATGTTTTTTCAAATTAATGTTTTGGATTTCTTTGGACATATACCCAGTCATAAGGCATTTCCATGTTTTATGTTTTAGAAGCCTCCATACTATTTCCCACAGTGGCTGCACCAGTCTGTATTTCCACCAACAGTGCTTGAGGGCTCCCTTTTCTCCACATCTCACCAACACTTGTTTGTTGATTTATTGATGATAGTCATCTGGCAGGTGTGAGGTGATATCTCAGTGGGGTCTTAATTTGCATCTCTCTGGTGATTAGTGACTTTGAGCATTTTTTCCTATGTCTACAGGCCTTATTATGTCCTCTTTGGAGAAGTGTCTATTTAGGTCTTCTGCCCATATTTTAATTGGATTTTCAGGAGGGGGTGTTAAGTTCTATATGAATCTTGGTTATTGATCCTTTATCTGATATATCACCGGCAGATATCTTATTTTATTCACTAGGTTGTCTTTTCATTTCATTGATGGTTTCCTTTGCTGTGCAAAAACTTTTTAGTTAGATGCAGTCCCATTAGTTCATTTTTTTTTTTTTGTTTCCCTCACTCGAAGAGATATTTCAGAAAAAAATATTGCTAAGAGAAATGTCAGAGGTTTTTTTAAAAATATATTTCTTTATTGATTTCAGATAGAAAGGAAGAAGGAGATAAAAACATCAATGATGAGAGAGAATCATGATTGGCTGCCTCCTGCACACCCCCTATTGGGGATTGAGCCCGCGACCCAGGCATGTGCCCTTGGCCGGAATCGAATCTGGGACCCTTTAGTCCGCAGGCTGACGCTCTATCCACTGAGCCAAGCCAGCTAGGGTGAAATGTCAGAGTTTATTGCCTATGTTTTCTTCTAAGGGTTTTATGGGTTTGGGTCTTTTAAGTCTTTAATCCATATTGACTTTGTTCTTGTATATCGTGTAAGAAGGTGGTCTAATTTCATTTTTTGCATGTATCTGTTCGATTTTTCTAACACTGTTTACTGAATAGATTGTCTTTAACCCCATTATATATTCTTGCCTTTTTTTGTGTGTAAGATTTTAATTGTCAAGGTAGGTGTGGATTTCTTTCTGGCTCTCTCTTCTGTTCCATTGATGTGTCTGTTTTTATGCCCGTACCACACTATTCTGAATACTAGAGCTTATAGTATAGTTTGATATCAGGTCGTGTGATCCTTCCAACTTTGTTCTTCTTTCTTGAGATTGCTATGGCTCTTTAGGGTCTTGGTGGTTCCATATAAATTTTTGGATTTTTTGTTCTACTGTGAAAAACGCTATTGCTATTTTTACAGATTGCATTGAATCTGCACATTGCTTTGGGTAGTATAGATACTTTACTGATATTAATTCTTCCTATCCATAAACACAGTATATGCTTCCACTTACTTGTATATTCTTCAATTCATTTTTTAGTGTCTTACAGTTTTCTGAGTGCATGTCTTTTGCCTCCTTGGTTACATTTATTCCTAGGTTGTTGTGGGTGTTTTTTGAGGCAATTGAAAATGGGTTGTTTTCTTAGTATCTCTTTCTGATATTTCATCATTGGTGTATAAAATACAACCAATTTCTGAATATTTATTTTGTATCCCACTAATTAATAAATTCATTTATCAGTTCTATTGGATTTTTGGTGGAATCTTTAGGGTTCTCTATACAAAGTATCATGTCATCTGCAAATAATGACAGTTTTGCTTCTTCCTTTCCAATTTGGATGCTTTTTATTTGTGTTTCTTATCTGATTGCTATGGCTAGCACTTCTAAGACTCAGTTTAATATGAGCGGTGAAAGTGGACATTCCTGTCTTGTTCCCAATTTTAAGGAAATCACTTTAAGCTTTTCCCTGTTGAGTATGATGTAGTTGTAGGTTTGTCATATATGGCCTTTGTTATGTTAAGGTATGTTTCCTCTATTCCCACTTTGCTGAGAGTCTTTATTATAACTAGAGGCCCAGTGCACGAAATTGTGCAATCCTTGGGGGGATCGGGCCTAAGCTGGCAGTCGGACATTCCTCTCACAGTCCAGGACCCCTCGCTGCTCCTTACCGCTCAGCTCACTGCTCCTTAGTGCTGCCGTGGAGGCAGGAGAGGCTCCCGCCACCACCACTGCACTCTCTAGCCGTGAGCCTGGCTTCTGGCTGAGCGGCGCTCCCCTTGTGGGAGCACACTGACCACCAGGGGGCAGCTCCTGCACTGAGTATCTGCCCCCTGGTGGTCAGTGCACATCACAGTGACCAGTCATTCTGGTCATTCTGCCATAACGGTCACGTAGGCTTTTATTATACAGACTAGAGGCCCAGTGCACGAAATTCGTGCACAGGTAGGGTCCCTAGCAGCTGCCAGCTGCCGGCTGGGCCTTCCTTTGGTCTGCGCCGCTCCCTGGTGGTCAGTGCACATCATAGCGAGTGATCGAACTCCCGGTCTCCCAGTCAAACTCACTTTGCATATTAGGCTTTTATATCTATGGATAGATGGGTGCTGGATTTTCTGCATCTATTGATATGATTGTATGCTTTTTATTCTTTCTTTTGTTTATGTGGTATATCAAATTAATTAATTTGCAGATATTGTACCAACCTGTCACCCAGGAATAAATCCACTTGATCATGGTATGTGATCTCTTTAATGTATTGCTGAGTTCAGCTTGCTAATATTTTGTTGAGAATTTTTACAGCTGTGTTCATTAGGGTATTGGCCTATAATTTTCTATGTTTGTAATTTCTTTGTCATGTTTTTACTCAGAATAATGCTGCCCTCGTAATGAGCCTAAAACCAGCCTGGAGGCTTCGCTCCTCTTGAGTTTCTTTGAGTAGTTCCAGCAGGAGAGGTGTTATTCCCATAAGACTTTTCAGACGTGTCTTCTTCACAAAGAAGAATTTGGGTTCCCATGAACTTTTACCATTGCCTTATCACCCAAACCCTTCATTGTCTGTCTCAGTTATAGTTTTGAACCCCCTCCAGAATTTGTTTTTTGAGTCACGGAGACCATGACTTAATTAGACCTTTCATTTCCAGAGAATTCTCCTACTGCTTAAAGAAAAGTAAATTTCAGTAAGGTATATTTCACCAGGGGAAGGGCATAGAAAAAAATTGGATCTTTTATATAAATAGCACATTGTACCACAAATGAGTTTTCCTTTTCTCAATTGTTTTTGAAACAATAGGTGTTTTTGATTAATTTAATTCATAGTAGATTCTAACTTCTAAGAGACTGATTTGCATTCTTCTATGGGTACGTGGCTGCTGGATCTGAAAAAGGCAAGAGGTATGTTCTCGGATGGCCTAGTAAACAGTAAAGGAAACGGCTGTCAACAGGCCAGCATGAAGCACCTTACCCAGGTGTGGGCATGGGGTGGGGGGAGGAGGGGAACTTGTTTTCCAGTCCTTTCCTCAGCAGCTTCTGTCCTGAGAAATTCTGAGGGGCCCAGAGCACTGGCCCTGCTTCTTCATAACTTATTTACTGAAAGGAGGCGTGTCTTCTAGGAGCTGTTCTCCTTAGCTGTGCCCGTTTCTTCACCCTGTTCACTTGGTATCTGTGCTCAGGTTTTCATGCAGGAAAGGCAGGCATTTTTCTTGCCTTTGGCCTGTGGAGCGAGCAGGAGCCTGGCCTGCACTGGCGTCCCCTTCGCCAGGCTGCCTTCAGCAAGTCGCTGTCCTTCCTCCCCAGCTGCCCTGTGTGGAGGGAAGAACTCAGGTCTCAGGTGATCTCTGAAGTCCCTGTCAGTCGGATCTCCATGATTCTCACAGCACCAGCTCTTCTCATTGCTCCATAGAGGGGCCACGAAAAGGAAAGAGGAGTTGGGTTCAGCAGCCCATTGGGAAAAGGGGGCATTCCGTCCCCTCGCTCCTCTCTCCCAAGGACCCGGGATCCATGTCGGGTAAAGGATGGGAGTGAGTGTTCATTGGCATCTCCCATGTGTCAGGCACCGGTCAAGCACTTGACTGAAGAGTCGATGCACTGGTGTCCTTCGCTACCATAGCCCCGTGCGCACCCCCATCCCTCCCAGCGGGGTCCGTCCGCGTTCTTCAGGTCTCACTTATGGTGTCACCTCTTCTCTGAAGCCTTCCCTGACCCCCTGACCGTTCCGCTTGGGTTGGTCTCCCTGTCCTATGTTATGTTCCCCTACTTTCCTTCACTGCCCCGACCACAGTAGTAATTAATAATTATCTGTACAGATGAACGTTTTCATGCCTGCTCAGCTGAGATCTCCATGAGGGCAGGAGCCACATAAGTGTTGTGTTTCGCTGTATTCCTAGAGCCTAGAACAGCGTTGATGAGATAACAGCAATTCACTGAGGATTTCTCGAATGGGCGTCGTAGGCATGCGTGCACGAATGGGTGGGTGAATAGCAGAGCTGGGCACAAACCCAGAACTCTCGGCTCTTGGAGACCAGACGGAAACTTCAGCAGCGTCCACTGTGCTGTGTGCTGGCGCGCAAGGGCCTTGCTCCACAGCCGTCCTCCTCTCTCCAGCAGTGGGGGCTCAGCAGCGCTGCTCTGGACACGGGAGCCCAAAGATGTCTGTGAACTGGTTGGAGATCACGGGTCCACCTGAGGCTGGTGGTGGTGGCTGGAGGTGGGCGGGAGGAGGCATTGAATTAAACCAAATAACTGTCCTTGGTGGGCATTTGGCCCACTTTCTCGTACGCTCTGCCAAGGGCTGCGAATAAACAACATTCTGCAAGGGATCTAGGGCAGTGAGAGTGAGTGCCTGAGAATGAGGGAGGAAAACCCATCACATGACAACCTTCAGGGGAGCAGAACTAAAACTCCAGTGTGGAGCCTGCTGACCGCCCACCGGCTCAGGCTGCCTGCAGGCCCGCTGGCCACGCGGAGGTCAGCGCCCGTGCGGTGTCCCAGCGCCTGGCTGTGGCCCTTGGGGAGCCCGCTGCCGGTGTCTGCCCACCTCGGAGAGGCTTTAGTCCCTTCCTTCGCATCACCTCCTGCACCGCAATGAGCAGCTGACCGGAGGCTAAAAACACTAACAACAGAAATTTGATTTCTTCTTCTAGACAAAAAGCTTTGGCGTCCACCGGAGGAAGAAGTGTTCAAGCCGCGTGTGACTGGTTGGTATAAAATAACTAAATGAGAAAATGACACTTGATCAGCTCTAAATATATGCGGATGACAAGGTTGTGAGCCTGGGGGGTGGGGCGAGGGAGACCCGGGACTGGACCGTCCATCCCGCCATTGCCTCCTCCCGCTGCCTAGGGCGTGCTTCTCCTTAGCGATGTTTCAAAGAGAGCCTGTCCCATAGCTGCCGCCCTCCAGCCCCCACAGATGTAAGAAGCTGTGTGCAGGCTGCGCAAGTCAATTGAGGGAAAAACCTACCCACCTTTCAGGAAGTCACTGCCCAGGGCAGAGCCCAGGGCGGCTCCGAGGGTCCCTTGTCTTTGGGAGGCACCGGTTTAATCACCAACGGAGCTGAAGGAACCCCGTTGAACGGCGTGTGGTTGGGAAAGGGTTGGGGTTCGCCTGCGAATGCGGCCTGGAGAGGGCTTCAGGTTTCCGAGGGGCCGTGGGCGAAGAGGCACCCACAGGCGAGGCTGTGGCTGAGGTCAGCTGTGAAGTGTGAGCTGCGAGGGGTGGGTCCTTAGCGCAGAGGGAAAGCCCTTCCCACCAGCGGAGTGTCTGGTCCCTCCCCCCCCCCCCCCGCCCCCCGCCATTCTCCAGCAAGGATGCCCGCTCTCTCCGCAGGCTCTTCTCCCACGTGGGCGACCCCTTCCTGGACGACCCGCTGCCCCGGGAGTACGTGCTGTACCTGCGCCCCACGGGCCCCTTGGCCCAGAAGCTCTCCGACTTCTGGCAGCAGTCGAAGCAGATCTGCGGGAAGAACAAGGCACACAACATCTTCCCCCACATCACCCTCTGCCAGTTCTTCATGGTGAGCGGCAGCCCCAGCCCCGCTGCGACCTGGCGGGACCTGGAGTCACAGGCGTAAGAGCTGTGTGATCCGGTGCCAGGTCATTGGGCGTGTGCAGCTCCCCTCCTCACAGACGGGGTGTGCGTGTGCACGCGCGCGTGTGTGTGTGCATGCATGTGTGTGTGTGTGTGTGTGTGTGTGGTGGTGTCACACTCTCAGCTGGGCGGAGGGTACCTGAGGACCTCAGAGCTGAGCTCCCCTGGCCCCCGAGTGCAGCCCCCGCTTCCCTTCCAGTGCGAGGACAGCAAGGCAGACGCCCTGGGGGAGGCCCTGCAGGCCACCGTCAGCCGCTGGAGGGGCAAGTTCTCGGTGCCGCTGCCCCTGGAGCTCTACACCTCCTCCAACTTCATCGGGCTCTTCGTGGAGGAGGCCAGCGCCGACGTCCTCAAGAAGTTCGCCGCCGACTTCGCCGCGGAGGCTGCATCCAAAACCGGTGAGCCCTGCTGGCCCGGCGGGCGCCCTCAGAGTGGGGGAGACGGGGATGCTGTGACAAGTGGGATGGGGTGGGGAGGTGGCTGCGGGAAGGGGCCGAGCAGGACAGGAGCACACCCCCTCCCGGGAGCACCCACACCACGTGCTGTTCTGCTAACTCCCGAGAGAATGCCCAGTGCTACTCCCCGACACCAAGCGGAAGGAACAGACACCTGCTCTCCAAGGAGCCACCTCAGCGTCAGGAACCTTCCTCCCTCCCCCCACCCCCTCCCACACAGGCACCACCTGGGCGGTCAGTCCAGGCCCAGGGAGCACAGCACAGAGGAGCGTGGAGCCTCTCAGAGTCAAGAACAGTCATCCCCACTGAGCCCCGCCCTCGACCTAGGAATCCATTAGGCGGCCCCTAGGCCTCAAAAGCCGTCCAACGGTCCCCCTCCACATCTCTCCTGCTCTCTCGTGGCAGCTCTTAGCTTAAAGCTGCTGCAATTTCCCACCAAAGAAGTTAGCTGAAAGGGATGCTGAAGACGCATGGTGACAGGCGACAGGCATGGTTGGGGGGGTCCTCCTCTCTGACCACTGGTACGGACGAGCTCCCCGAGCTGCAGGACACACAGACAGTGAGGTGAGGCAGCGTCTGGGCTCCCAGACAGCGGAGTCCAGGGGTCCTCAAACTACGGCCCGCGGGCCACATGCAAATACAAATATTGTATTTGTTCCCGTTTTGTTTTTTTACTTCAAAATAAGATATGTGCAGTGTGCATAGGAATTTGTTCATATATTTTTTTTAAACTATAGTCCGGCCCTCCAATGGTCTGAGGGACAGTGAACTGGCCCTCTGTTTAAAAAGTTTGAGGACCCCTGGCGGAGTCAGTCGGCAGGGCTCAGTGGGAAGCTGCAGTGTGTTCCCCGCCACGAATGCGACAGTCAGACGTGGTTCCTCCTGGCGGAGCTCGGAGCCTGGCTGAGCACAGGGGCTGGCAGAGCCCAGAAGAGAGGCCATCCCTGGAGGGTGGCTCCCCCGCGCAGCAGGAAGGAGCTCACAGGGCGATGATCCCTGCAGGGCGGGCGCCCCAGCCCCAGCAGAGAGGGCCACAGAGGCCATCCGCCCAGGGAGGCCACCCGCCCATGGAGGCCACCGGCCCGCGGAGGGCTGAGCGCACAGCTGGCCGGAGGGATGGGTGCAGGGCCAGAGGGGCCCAAGCTGCCTGCACCACCTCGTGTGGAGGGCAGGGCCGGGCCACCTGGGGTGGAGGCTGTGTCTTCGCAGCCCAGCTGGGACTGTGCTGGCACCTCTTCGCTGGAAAGGCCTGAGCAGGGCTGGGCTCCGGAGTGTGCGGAGGGCCCATCCCCCGAGCCGGGAGGGCTCCCTGGGGTCCAGCCTGGAAGATCCCTCTCCCAGGTGGGGCCTGCAGCCGCCCCCCAAGCCCCCTGCTTCTGGGCGAGTGTCTGCTTCCTGACTTGGGGCGCCTGTCCTGTCACAGGGCCTGAGCATTCCAGAGAAATGTTTTCTTAGGGAAATGGCTCCTGTTCACCCCACAGCACCACGGAAACCCCCACAGAAACCAAACTCATGTTGTGGCCCCCAAACCCAGGTGCCTCACACAGGAGCAAAGCGGTCTCCCAGGGCCTGGCCTGCTTTCCTGGCGGGAGGGGGAGACGCCAGGAAAGCAGTTTCTGGGCCCTCGCGCCGCCCCCTGCTGGTGGTTTGCAGAACTGCGTACCCTGCTGTGTAGCCGCCTCAGGGCTTCGCCTTGGTGTTCTGGAGTTTGGGGGCCCCCAATTCCTTCAGCAGGTAGATTTAGGGCTGCCCCACAGGGAGATCCATTCATGTGTCTTTGTTCATTTAACAAGGACTGACACCTGGCATGTGCTGAGCACCGGGACCCAGTGTGGCTCACAACGAAGAGAAGCAGTGTAGGATCGCAGAGAAAGCGCTCAAAACCCAAGGACCCAGCTCCCGCCGCCATCTCTGTGTGGTCTGAGCGAGCCTCTTAGTTTCTCAACTCCCTAAGCAGCAGTCGCCAGCCTTTTGGACCTCACGGGCCACCAGTCCCAACCGCCGCCCTAAACCCCTCTGGTTGCGGCTTCTTCAGAGTCTCGCATGGACAGGAGCTGCGCTGCCCATTGAGAGAGACGAACGAGGAAGAAGAGGCGGCTTCGCTTGCCTCTGGGTGTCTTAGAGGAGCAGTCTGTTTGCGTTAAGCCAGCCGGGGTTCCAACCCGGGCACATTTGCCCCAGGGGACGGCTGGCGACGCCTGAGTGTTTCCGGTGGTCACACCCAGTGGTCACACTCTGGGTGCTGCTGTGGCCTCCAGGAGGCGGGGCCTCTCTGCCCAGGGCAGCGCCCAAACAGAGTGATTTCACCCAAATGCTGTTGAGAATCCCTGTTTTAAACTTTGAAAATATTACTTTTTCTTCATTTCTCCATCAGAGCCACTCAGAAGCTAAGAGACTTGATTTCACCAAAACAAAGGCAACATAGCTTTGAGAGGCGCATGATGACATCTGCTCTTTATTTCTGCGTGCATTAGTTCCTCCCCTTAGGGCCGTTTCCTCATCTGAGTGGTGGGGCTGCGCCTGCCGGGCTGTCGCGAGGGGAGCAACCAGGAGGATTGCTCTTCCCTCTCCGGCTGCAGGTCTGGGTCTGTGCCCCACGCGGCTGTCTGACAGCAGGCTCCCTCGCTGGGCGCTGGGCGTGGGAAGCAGGATGCTGGGCTCTCCCTCGGCCCCACCGCTGCTAGCAGTGTGAGCCTAACAGCACCTGCTCCCCTTTTCCAGAAGTGCACGTGGAGCCTCATAAGAAGCAGCTGCACGTGACCCTGGCTTACCACTTCCAGGCCAGCCACCTGCCCACCCTGGAGAAGCTGGCCCAGAGCATCGATGTCAAGCTGGGGTGCGACTGGCTGGCAGCCATATTCTCTCGGGACATCCGGTTCGCTAACCATGAGGTAATGCTTCCCTGTGGCTCCTGACCTGAGCGGCCAGGAAGGGAGCAGGCAAAGCAGGAGCCTTGCTGCTCACTGGGGCAGGGGGCAGGGGGCAGGGGGGCGTCGACCACCCGGGCGCCACCATTTGGGGAATCTGCACTGCGCTCAGACCCAGCCTTCTCTGAAGAGTAACACTGCCCTTATCCCTGAAGGAGAAGCTGAGTCACAGAGGTTAGGTCCGAAGCTGAATACTTTAGGGCCAGAGCTGAAACCAGAATTCAGGGATTTCGACAATGAAGACGGGCAGTCCATCCAAAAACAGACCACATGGTTTGATGAAACAGTAGCCCTCCAGTTTAACTCCATTTATTAACAGCACTTACATGTGTTTCCTAGGTTTTTTTGTAACAGCAGCAGAACTGACTTCTTAAAGTTTATAGAGTCTTTTAACATTTCTTTTAAATTTTGTAAAATATGAAAAATTGTTAGAACCTCAGGGTCTAGACCAGACAACCTCATCATGGATTTGGAGTGTTGGGAACAGCGACCCAGACGCCGCCGGGCCGGGGCCGGGCGGGGGTGCGGGGCGGCAGTGCCAGGACGCAGCTCCCAACGCCAGCGGCTGCCCGGAGCCTTTCCGGCCGGCTCTGTGAAGACGCTGCAAGGAGCCTGGGCTGGCATCTCCTGAGCAGCGGCCTCCCCTGCACAGGGCAGTGCCGGGTGGTGGGCGGCCGCCTGCTTTCTGAGAAGCCGCCTTGGAGAGCGGGGAGGCGAGGGCATCTTCCAAGGGCACCTCCAGTCAGCACTGTCCTCGGGCGCCTGCCTGACCCACATTGGGCTCGGTTGGCACTTAGGGAAGAGACGCTCAAATGAATTATTTTCTAAAAATAACGTGGCCTCTTTGTCTCTTATTTGTTAAAGCTCATTTGTCCTGTCCCTGCCGCGGGGCTCCCCTCTGAGGCCGTGGCACCCGCTGAGCCCCCTGCACGTGTTCACGCAGGACCCGGCCGCCCGGCGGGCAAGGCGGGGCCTCACTGCCCTCTCTCCTCCAGACCTTGCAGGTGATCTACCCCTACACCCCCCAGAATGACGACGAGCTGGAGCTGGTCCCGGGGGACTTCATCTTCATGTCTCCCGTGGAGCAGGCCAGCACCAGCGAGGGCTGGGTCTACGGCACCTCCCTGACCACCGGCGGCTCCGGGCTCCTGCCCGAGAACTACATCACCAAGGCGGACGAGTGCAGCACCTGGGTGTTCCACAGGTGAGCCGCCGAGGCCTGTGCCCGCAGACTTCCGGGAGGGGGCGCCTGGGCGTGACCTGGACACGCAGGGCAGCAGCCACTGTGGACGGAGGCCCGGGAAGAAAGCCTGCCGACTCCAGTCTCCCAGGGAAGAGCTGCCGTGGGGATGGGAGAGCTGAGAACTGGGGTGGCTGGTGGGTCCTCCTGGGCTTAACCTCAGGCCTGGCGCTTGGAAAGATGCGCTGGGTGTGAGCTCAGCTCCCCTCCCCGCTCTCAGCAGAAGGCACTGCCTGTGGTCTTGCTGGAACTGACACCCCCACTGCTGGCAGGAGCCCAGGCCTCATCCCAGAGGGGAAAGGGGCAGGAGTGCTCCTGGAACTGCCTGCAGGAGGGGCTCTCAGGCCTCGCAGCAGCTGAGGAAGCAGTGAAGGGGCAGGGCAATTGGGGCCGAGGTTCCACCCACGCATGTTGGGCCCTACAGGCTTGAGGAATCGGAGAGTGAAACTGGATTTTCTTTAGCTCTGAGATGTTGGGAGGTCTCGGTTTAAAACAAAAGAGAATAACCGTCCATTAGACTGCGTGAACCGCCCAAGATTTCCTTGGTCTACAGTTGCTTAAATTTTACCAAAATACGTCTCCTTTGGCCACACATCACACTTACTGAGGCAGCTTTGTTACACGGGACCCACCTCACACTGTGAGTCCCGATCTATGCAGAGTGTTAAACCTCCCCTGGTGGCCAGGACGTGCGCAAGGGCTGAAACACTGCTCTTCTGGTGTGAGCGTGGGTGACCTTTTGTTTAAAGAGGGTGAGTCTGTTTACAGTTGAAGAAAGGGGCTCCTTGGAGAGTGAAAAGGTGCTAAAATTACTAAAATCAGACAGGTTTTTTGTTTTGTTTTGTTTAATCCTTACCTGACGGTATTCTTCCATTGTTTTCTAGAGAGAGTGGAAAGGAGGGGGAGAGACAGAGAGAGAGAAACATCAGTGTGGGAGAAACACACCAATTGGTTGCCTCATGCAAGCTCCCCAGTCAGAGCCAGGAATTGAGCCTGCAGCCCAGATAACATGCCCTTGATTGGAATCGAACCTGGGACTTCAGTCCGCAGGCCGATGCTCTACCCACTGAGCCAAACCTATGGCCATAGACTTTTTAGAAAGAATTTTTACTAACTACCAGTTAGCTTTATTATATTGTTAACTATAATAAGTTTTTTTTAAATTAAAATTCTAAGAATAATACTGTGTTAAAAATACACAATCCAGAGCGGATGTTACACTGCACAGATTGCTGGGTCAGCAGGGAGAAACCAGGACTGGGCAGGGCTGACTGGGCCTGTGGCTGCCCTCGTTCTAAAGAAGCGAGAAATCGAACACTTAAATGTTCTCCCTTCACACTGCCTAGGATGCTGACGGAGATGGTCACCGGATTTGCCTCACGGCCATGTTTAAATCGCAGTGTTTATTAAACAAGGCTTTTTGGAGGTCTTACTAATCCAATCATTTCAACCTGGCGTGAGTCACTGCCTCCGTTTAGCGAGGCCTCTTTGGGCTCCTGCAGTTCTGGTGTCACCCAGGAAGGGGAGCTCCGCTTGAGGCCCAGCATCTGGCCGGAAATGCCCTGTGGGTGATGATCTTGTTGGAGGTGTTGCTGAGAGGAAGGAGGGGCTTGGGGACAGGGAGGTAGAAGGGGGCGGGGGTAGGAGAGGGGAAGTGGCCGTGAGGTTTTCTCAACCGTGAGGAGCCACAGGCAAAGTGGGGGCGATAGTAGAAATGCTCCCGGAATGTGTGGGTCGGGATGAAAATCACCACAGAAAAGATGAAAGGCAGCAGGAATTATTTATTTCTTTTGAGCCTGAAAAATAGGTGGAAACAATGGTCCAAAATTGACACTTCATTATTCTTTCCATGACTTCAGTGTAGACCATGCCTATGGCGTCTTAGCACAGGATGCAGGCCTGTCTTGCCCAGGGGGTGAGTTTGTCTATTCCAAACAGAGAAGCCATCTGCCCCTAATGGATTAACAGCTGACGTCAGCATGAAGCAAGATGCGTGCATCCCAGGAAGGCGGCCCCCCCGCTGAGCTGCCCCAACCTGGGCCTGTCAGGGAGCGTTTGCTGCTGGTCCGGGCTGAGGACTCCCAGCGGACGCAGTGACCTTCTTCCTTATCTTCCTCTGCAGTTCTTACTCCATCTTAAATGCATCGTCTTCCAACGCGCTCCCATTCGGTGACGGCATATTGGACAGGCGGTCGTACGAGGACCAGGGCCTGGGGGAGATGGCGCCCCTCACCATCGTCTGCCAGCCCTCACAGGTGAGGCTGCCACCAGGGCACGCCCTCAGCGGCACTCCAGGTCCCCTGAGCACCTGTTACCGAGGCTGAGGCCACTGACATACATACACACCGGAGACGAGAAGAGCCAGACGAGGTCCTGACGGACCACCAGCATCTGGTCTCGGCTGTCAGGAGGCTCTTCGCAGAGGGGAGCACGTCAGCACGGGCAGCAGCAATCGCTGTATCTGTGTCGTGGGCCGTGGTGAGGATGAGAGGAAACAGGGTGGGGAGACGGTGAAGAGCAGTTAGAGGTGCAAATTCCTGTTATAAAATAGATAAGTTTTGGAGATGTAATAGGAAGCACAGAGAATATAGTGATTAATATCATAACTCTGTATGGTGACAGATGGTTACTTATACACCATAAGGTATATAAGTCTCAAATCGCTATGTTGTATACCTGAAACTAATACACTATTGTATGTCAATCATACTTTAATGAAAAATATTAAAGGCAAGAAGAAGACTGTTAGCACAGTACCTGGTGCACAGCGAGTGTTCAGTGTACATTGGAGCGCTTGGTATATGTCAGAAAGTTTGCAGAATGAAGGGTTGGGAGAGTAGTTTGAACAATACAAAGGCAAGTTGAAAGTTCAAACATGTTGAGGATCAAGAGACTAGATCACTTTGGCTAGAGCCCAGGGCTTGGATTAGAAAACAGGAAGGGAAAATATGGGGAAGGCATGCCACCCCCACTTATTAACTTCCTCCTTGGGAACCAAGGTAAATGCTGGCCAGAGTGACGCCTGTAGCCCTAGGGAAACGGGGAATCGCTCAGAAAGAAGGCACGGAGGGACATCTACCGTGACCCGCCCAGCAGTTGTAGAAACCAGCGCCATCTGGACATGCCTTTGACCACGCCCTGTTTCATCACCTGGCGTAGAACCATTTCCCGGAGCACCAACATGTATGAGTTGGACAGTAGAGCCTAAACATGGTTAGAGCAGGAAGGCAGGCCCTCACTGTTGGAGGAGACCACTGGGCCATGTGGTCTGACACCAGGCACATAGAGGTGTTTGTGGTAATGAGCGTCCTCACTCCCTGAGAGAGCTGAAGAGGCCTTTGCAGAGGGGAGGACGCCGTCCCAACAGTGGCTTTCTCTACGTGCCAGCTAGTTTCACCTCTGAGCAGTTACTGCTCCTACTGACCATAGCAGTCGCACGGATAAGGCCATTTTCTAACCCTTCTGGTTTCGCAAAGCCCCTGCAGTTCATCGCATTTGAGCCCCAGAATAACCTGTGAGGTCTGCAGGAGGACAGGCCACGTCAGACATTCGCAGAACCCGCTCTGGAGCTCAGCTGGCCTGCGCCTGGCCCGGGCCTGTCCACTGTCTTCTCTCCGCTGACAGCTGTTCCTCACCCGCAGCCTCTGAGGGCAGGCAGCCAGCCCGGCCCCCAGAAGAGATGCCTCTTCGTGTGTCGGCACGGCGAGAGGGTGGACGTCGTCTTTGGGAAGTACTGGCTGTCCCAGTGCTTCGATGCCAAAGGTGAGGAGCTGTCCGTCCTCCCCAGCATTGCTATGCCTATCGTGGCCTCTAGAGGGCACAGTCAAGCTACCTTTATCCAGATCAGCAGTTCTCAACCTGTGGGTTGCGACCCCTTTGGGAGTCAAACGACCCTTTCACAGGGGTCACCTAAGACCATCGGAAAACACATATATAATTACATACTGTTTTTGTGATTCATCACTATGCTTTAATTATGTTCAATTTGTAACAATGAAGTTGGGGGTCACCACAACATGAGGAACTGTATGAAAGGGTCGCGGCATCAGGAAGGTTGAGAACCACTGACCTAGATGGAGTGCTCGCTTCTGGCTAAGTGGGCTGTCGAAAAGCCTGCCATGTGTTTCATTCATAGCCCTCCCTTGGTTGTCTTGAGTGTTAGGGGACAGGTAAGTGTTCTTGTCTCCAGCCTGTGAACGGTCACATGGCCAAGTCAGAGGCAGGAAGGGGCATCCCGATTCCATGGCCGGAGCCCCCCCTCAATTCGCCGACTCACGCTGGTTCCATGTCCCTTGGAGTGGCCTGTTTCACACGGGGAGGCTTACACTTCAGATCAGCCCCTGCTGACGGGTGTCTGGTGACGACTTTCACTTCTTGTCACCTTTGTCAGCAGAATAGAGGAGTGGATTCCCAGACATTCTCACAAAGGAAAAGTGTCGGCCTTGATATTTTCTAGAAAGCTCCATGTAGTCTCTTTGGCCAAAAAAGGAATGGAAATAGAGAGGCTGTCAGGATCAGCAATGAAAATCCTAAGGAAACAAGAAACTCACATAGCCCTGTACGGCTTTTTTCTAGGCCGCTACATTCGCACCAACCTGAACATGCCTCAGAGCTTACCTCAGCGGAGCGGCGGTTTCCGGGATTACGAGAAAGATGCTCCAATCACTGTGTTTGGGTGTATGCAAGCAAGACTAGTGGGTGAGTGTCCCGGAGTAATCGCACAGCTGGCTTGGCCACATGTTCAGGGTTCTGGTTCCAGTGGGCATGCCAGGACACTTCCTGGGAGATTCTATAACTTTTCTACAGATAGTAAATTTCCTCAAGGAATTTCTTCTTTTTTAAAATATATTTTTATTGATTTCAGAGAGGAAAGGAGAGGGAGAGAGAGATAGAGACGTCAATAATGAGAGAGACTCATTGATCGGCTGCCGCCTGCATGGCCCCCACTGTGGATCGAGCCCACAACCCAGGCATGTGTCCTTGACCAGAATCGAACCCGGGACCCTTCAGTCTGCTCTATCCACTGAACCTCACCAGCCAGCGCTCCTCAAGGAATTTCTTATGTAACCATTAAGTTTAGGACACTGCACTGGCACCGGGCACTTTACCGAAGTGAACAAGGTGTGATTCCTATTGAGGGTGTATGGACCAGTGACGGGCAAGGTCATGCCTGGTGTGGCAGAGAGGCCAGCTGCTAGCACACGGGTGAGGAGCAGGGACCCTCGGGGGAGGGGCTGGAAGTTCAGCGGCCAGTTGTCCTTTGAAGATGCTCAGTTCCTGGCAGAGAGCCTGCCACACAGAGAGAGCAGCCTTGTCCGACCCAGTGACCTCACTGCGCTGATGCTCACTCTTTGTGCAAGGCAGTGCCAGGTGCTGAGGATCCAAGCAGGAGTCCCCACCCTCAGGGAAACACCTGTAAGTACATAAATGCCTCACAATGTAGCACCCAAAAATAAAACAGTGTGTACAGAATTATGGGAGCACGGGGGAGGCGGGGGACCCAAGATGGCAGTGGAGTAGGTGCAGGTTACACTCACCTCCTCCCAGGATCAAACTGGAATCACAACTAACTTGTAGAACACTAAACCTGAATGACCAACTGAAGACAAGTTGAACAGAAGTCTTATAACCAAGGACTTACAGAAGAAGCCACACTGACACGGTCAGAAGGGCAGAGACAGGCCAAGGGCTGGCCCTGCTCCCAGCGGGCGGCTATCCCAGCCGCACAGGTCGCCAGGCTCCCCAGCCCAGAGCAGCAGAGCCGGAAAGAGGAGCCCACATAATACCTGGCTGTAAAAATCAGCACAGGTTCTGTCTGCTAGGAAGAGGCAGGAGTCTCCTGAGAAACCCAGGTGCCCTCTTAAAGGGCCAAACACACAAAATATCATTTGCAGCCAGTTACCCTGGGCTCCCACAGAAGAAGGCGGCTTGGAGCAAATATGGAATCGTGTGGCTGCCGAGAGAGCTGAAGGGACAGCTACCAGGGTCCAGGTGCTGAGTCCCTCTCCAACACCGCGCACAAACACCATCATTCTTGGATTGATGCGCCCATAGAGCATCGCCCTGGGAATGCAATAGTCCCGCCCTCCCGACTCCCCGTTGCCTGGCCCGACCAAGCTCATGCCAGCCGAGGCCTCAGTGCACACTCCGTGGACGGCTCTGAGGGTCCGCACAGCTCGGGGGGAGACTGAGGCGTGTGGCTCTATGGCATGGGCCATTTTTCCCTCACACACACCCTGGCACCACCGTTCCTGTGCAGGGCCTCCCTTCACATGGCCAAATCCTGGTTTCTTTGGGCCTGAGGAACTCTGCTGGCCTCACCCTCCATCCCTGAGAATACACCCCCAAAAAGGTCAGCAAGCACACAGCAGGTGGCAGCTGTTGTGCCCAGATTTCAAAGTTCCCAAGACCCCCAGGGAGCCAGTCAGTCCGATGCAAAAGCAAAGAGTCATCTATTTCAAACCCGGGTTTGGCTCCCCTGCCACACTCACCGATGCAACGGTAAGCTCCAGTGGCCAAGAGAGAGAGAGGCCTGATGGGACAGGGGGTTTTAAAGGGGGGTGGAGTGAGGGCAGGAGAGGGGACTGTGGGCCCCGCCGATTGGCCAGGCGCGAGTCGGGTCATCTCTATGGTGCGCACGTCCCTTGATTGTCATTGGTTAGTTTAAAGAAATCCTGGGCGTGGCCAGCAGGGGCTTGGGCTTCCGGGAAGAAGGCACTCTCCTGAGCACATGGCGGCCGCCCCAAAAATGGAGGACCCAGGGCAAGATGGAGGGCGCAGTCCTAGCCCCCCACAAGGCGAGCTGAGCCCGGGCTCCAGGGGCCAGTCCGGTTGCTGGGGGTCCAGTAGATCCACCAGTTCCAGCCCAGGCAGGAAGTCCACGTCCTCCATCTCGTTCCCGGGGGCGTCGGCGATCGCCTCCTCCTCCATTTCCTCGGGCGAGGGCACGCGCCCCGCCCCGCCGCTGCTGCCGCGTGGGTCCGGTCCGGGGGCGGCGGGCGGGTGGCAGCCTGCGCCGGGCTCCCGCCGTGGGCTGGGGAGTCGGTGCCCGAGGCCGCCAGCAGCGTGGTCAGGCCCCGGGACGACTCGCCCTTTCAGCAGCTGGCTTTGGTGAACCCTCAAACTTTTGCTTCTGGCGCAGCACTAATGTGCACTTGAACCTGTATCAGCCTGATGAGCAGCTCTTGCGTTGACCTGTTGACTCACTGAGAACCTACCTCACGCAAATCTCGTATCACCAGAAACTCGTTCAGTTCCTGAGCCTAACAGCAAGCAGCAGGCTAAGGCAGGTGGAGGAAAGTCTTGGGGTGCCTTGGGCCTTTGACTAACCTGTCCGCAGGGCTTGGCAGGAGCCGGCCTTGGGGCACAGCTTTGCTGATTCCACACTCACCCAGGCACAACAGAGACAACCACAAAACATGGATTGCTTTGCAGCTCCTAACAGGCAGCCCAGGGCCAGTCACAGGCAGCTTCTGACATTGACCTGCACTGGAGACTCTCCCAAGAGGCCCCGGAACCAACACACCCTGCGGGATTCAGACCACGTCAAAGCATGACCCAATTAGCTCCACAAGCCACACACCCAAAGGGAGATCTCAGCAGGCACCAGACCCCATGGAGGCAAATCCCGCTTCAAGTGGTCAGCCTCCCCGCAGCAGTTAGCACAGCGTGGTTGGGGTCAGTTCTCACAGGCAGCCACCCTGAGGGTCAACCTCACCCACACAGGGGCCAAAAACAATAGACTCAACTACAACAGCAGGGCTCACATAATCCACACAAGGGACACTCCTGGACTGAGCCCCATAGAACCTACTACTAGACTGGGAGACATAGCAGATCTACCCAATACACAGAAACAAATACAGAAAGGCACTCAACATGGGGAGACAAAGAGGCATACCCAATGAAAGAACAGGAGAATCCACAGGAAAAAAAATGAATTAGAGACCACCTACCAGAAACAGAGTTCAAAACACTGGTCATAAGGATGCTCAAGGAACTTGGGGGGAAATGGATTAACTTAATGAGAACTATAACAAGTACATAGTAAGCATAAAAAACATGAAAAAGAACCAGTCAGAAATGAAGAATAAAATATCTGAAATGAAGACTATACCAGAAGGAATGAACAGCAGGTTAGATGAAGTGGGGATCTCATCAGCAATTTCAAAGACAAGGTAGCAGAAAACACCCCAATGAGCGCAGCAAAATCTAAAAGGAATTTTTAAAAATGAGGATAGCTTAAGGCATCTCTGGGACAACATGAAGTTGAAAGCATCTGCATCATAAGGGTACCATCAGGAGAAAGAGACAGCAAGCGATTGAGAACTTCCTTGAAAATGACTGAAGATTTCCCTTACCTGGTGAAGGAAAAAGACACAAGTTCAGGAAGCGCAGAGTCCCAAACAAGATGAACCTAAAGAGGCAGGCCCACACCAAGACACATCATAATTAAAATGCCAAAGGTTGAAGAGATAATTTTAAAAGTAGCAAGAGAAAACGTTAGTTACCTACAAGGGAGCTCTCATGAGACTATGAGCGGATTTCTCAACAGAAAATTTGCACAAAGTATTCGAAGTGATAAAAAGCAAGGACCTATCTACAACCAAGAGTTCTCTACCTAGCAAGGCTCCCATTTAAAACTGAACGAGAAAAAAAGAGCTTCCCAGACAAGAGAAGGTAACAGAGTTCATCACCACCAAACCACTATTACAAGCAATGTTAAAGGGACTTCTTTAAGAAGAAAGAAAAAACAGAGGAACATAAATATCTATCCAATATAATAAAATGGTAATATGCAAGTTGACCCTAAGGGCAGAATGACCAGTTGCTATGCTGTGCACTGACCACCAAGGGGCAGATGCTCAATGTAGAAGCTGCCCCCTGGTGGTCAGTGTGCTCCCACAGGGGGAGATCCATTCAGCCACAAGCCGGGCTGATGCTGCAAGCGCAGTGTCAGTGGCGGGAGTTGAACATCCCCCGAGGGCTCCCCAGCTGCCAGAGGGATGTTTGACTGCCAGCTTAGGCCCAGTCTCCTGCGGAGCAGGCCTAAACTGGGAGGTGGACAGCTCCCCAGGCCTCCTGGACTGCGAGAGGGTGCAGGCCAGGCTGAGGGACCGCCCCCTCTCCCTGAGTGCATGAATTTTCATGCACCAGGCCTCTACTATATAATAATAAAAGCGTAATATGCTCATTAGACCAGACATTCTTCCACACGCTCAATGCAAGAGCTGCCCCCTGGTGGTCAGCGTGTTCCCACAGTGGGAGTGCTGCTCAGCTAATTGACCCATCCTGGCAGCCCATCAGCCCAGTGGCAGCCATTTACTCCCTCAGTAGTCCTGCAGGTCCAATCTCTGGAGAACGGGCCAGGCCCCAACAGACCAGCACCACCAGACTGGCACCGCTGGACTGGTACCACCAGCATGATCCCAACAGCACCACTGGCCTCCTGGAAGTTGGCCTTGGGCACCATGGCCGCTTCTCCTCCCTAGACACTCTGCAAGGAAGAAACAATATAAAAGTGGCTGCCAGTTGGCTCCTGACAACTGGCACGAACATCAACGGAATGGGTCTGGATCCCGGGCCAGCAAGGGCATCCCACCTGCTGCCAGGATGGCCAATCCCCTCCCAGGCCCCGGGCCCCAGCCCCCTCAAGACGGGCACCAGATGCAGGGCTCATGACTGGCTGGCGAGTGCTGCTGCGGCAGTGCAAGCCTCTCCCAATCAGGACTGACTGGGTGTGAGCCCCTGGCAGGCAGGAGTGGCAGGTGGCGTTGGACAGCCGGTTTTGGCCCAATCCCCGTGGGCCATGCCAAGGGACCCCACCAGTGTGCGAGTTCGTGCACCGGGCCTCTAGTGAATAATAAAATGGCAATAAATACATACCAATCAACAATCACTTAAAATGTAAATGGATTTAATGCTTCAATCAAAAGATACAGGGCAGCTGAATGGATAAGAAAACAAGGTATGTATATGCTGTCCATAAGAGACCCACTTCAGATTGAAAATAAATTTGACAAAATAGCAGGATTCAAAATCAATATTCAGAACTCTTTTTCATTTTTATACACTAATAATAAACTCTCAGAAAGGAAAACTTAGATAATAATCTCATTTACAATGGCCTCATACAAACAAACTACCTAGGAATAAATTTAACTAAGGAGCTAAAAGACTTATACTTAAAATTTTATAAGACTGAAGAAAGAAATTGAAGAAGATATAAATGGAAGTATATACCATGCTCATGGATAGGAAAATTAACATAATTTAAATGTCCTTGCTACCCAGAGCAATCTATAGATTCAATGCAATTTCTATCAAAATATCAATGGCATTTTTCCCAGAACCAGAACAAATAATCAAAAAAATTATGTGGAACCACAGAAGACCCCAACTAGCCACAGCAATCTTGAGAAAGAGGAACAAACTTGGAGGTATCAAATACATACTACCAGTCTATAGTAATCAAAACAGCATAATATTGGCATAAAGACAGACATATATATATAGATCAATGAACCACAGAGAATGCAGAACCCAGAAATAATCCCATACCTGTGTGGTCAATTAATATTTGACAAAGGAGGCTAGAACATGCAAATGAGTTAAGACAGTCAATAAGTGGCTTTGGGAAAATTGGACAGATACATAAAAAATAAAATGAAACTAGACCATCTTCTTACCCCATATGCAAGAATAAACTAAAATGGATTAAAGACTTAAACCTGGCTACCGTAAAAGTTTTAGAAGAACTGCCGTAAAGGGAACCATTAGAAAGGGAAACTAAGGAAGTAGAATCTCTGATATTTCTCTTAGCAATGTATTTTTCTGATATGCCTCCTTGGGCAAGAGAAGCAAAAGAAAAAAATAAACAAATGGTACTACATCCAACCAAAAAGTTTTCGCACAGCAAAGGAAACCATCAACAAAACAGAAAGACAACTGCTCTAACCGTTTTTGGCTCAGTGGATAGAGCATCCGCCTGCAGACTGAAGAGTCCCAGGTTCGATTCCAGTCAAGGGCATGTACCTTGGTTGCGGGCACATCCCCAGTGAGGGGTGTGCAGGAGGCGGCTGATTGATGCTTCTCTCTCATCCATGTTTCTAACTCTCTATCCCTCTCCCTTCCTCTCTGTAAAAAACCAATAAAATATATTTTAAAAAACCCAAACAAACAAAAAAACACAAAAAGACAACCTACTTAATGGGAAAATATATTTGCCAGTGATACATCAGATAAGGGGTTAATATACCAAAATTTATAAAGAATTCATACAACTCAACACTGAAAAAGAAAACCTGATTAAAAAATGTGCAGAGGTTGCCCTGACCTGGTTGTTCAGTTGGTTGGAGTGTTATCCCAGACTCCATAGGGTTGCAGGTTTGATCCCTCCTCTGGTCTTGTATGGGTCGCAACCAATTGATGTTTCTCTCTCACATTGATGTTTCCCTCTTTCTCTCTCTTCCTCTCTTTCTAAAATCAATAAAAACATATCCTCAGGTGAGGATAAAAAAATAAATAATGGCCTGGGACCTGAATAGACACTTCAAAAAAGAGGACATGCAGATGCCCAATAGACATGAAAAGATGCTCAGTGTCACTCATCAGAGAAATGCAAATTAAAACCAAAATGGCTCTCATCAATAAATCAACAAACAACAAGAGTTGGTGAGGATGTGGAGAAAAGGGAACCCTCATCCACTGTTGGTGGGAATGAGGATTGGTGCAGCCACTATGGAAAACAGTATGAAGTTACCTCAAAAAATTAAAAATGAAACTGCTCTATGACCTAACAATTCCACTTCTGGGCATATATCCAAAAAAAAAACCAACAAAAAAAAAAACACACACACACACCAAAAAACACCAAAAACCCAAAACACTAATTTAAAAGAATATAAACACCACTGTGTTCATTCCAAAATATGGAAGCAACCCAGCATCCATCAAAGGACAAGTGGCTAAAGAAGAGCTGGTACATATATAAAATGGAATATGACTCGGCCATAAAGAAAAAAAATGGAATCTCACCATTTGGACCTAGAGGGTATTATGCTAAGTGAAAAAGTCAGTCAGAAAAAGACAGATACAGAACAGGATAAATGAACAAACAACATAGAAACAGATTCATAGATACGGAGAACAGATTGCTAGTTGTCAGGGAAGAGGTAGGTTGAGAGGACTGAGTAGAAAGGTGAAGGATCTGGGGTTAGCCGTGACCAGCATGGCTAGAGAGTGAATGAGGCCTGAGTAGGGGTGACTGGGAATTGAGAAAAAGAGAGAGACAGACACAGAGACAGTAAGTAAATCTCGGACCAGGTGGGACACTGTTCTCCGATAGAGAGACAGTGACTCAGAGCTAGTGCAGCGCAGTTATTATAGACAGCTTGATACCAGGAAGTTTTACTAGAGTTTAAGACAAAGGAAATTATGTGAAATCATGCTCTAAAGATCAGGCTGCATTCTTCGTTCTTGTGGCTTCTCATAATTGTCAGGCCTGGCTGGATGCAGATAATTGCATCTGCCTCGGCGCCTGAGTGAACCAGATAATGGCACCCAACCCCTGGTGCCTGAGCTAAAAGTCAGGACTGACAACATTCCTGCCTTTGGCGAGGTATGTTCCCAGGACATGGCGCTGCTGTCGCTGCTAGATTCAGCTGACACCCTTTGCCCAGGTGCTCTCCCAGGCACTCTCTACAGAAGGGACTAAGAAGTACAAATTGGTAGTTACAGAGCAGTTGTGAGGATGCATATTACTGCACAGGGAATACAGTCAATAATCTATATAAAAAAAGCCTAAGCGACCATCCGATCGGTAGCTATGATGCGAAGTGACCACCAGGGGGTAGACACTCAACACAGGAACTGCCGAGCTGCGGTGACTTGGCAGCTGTGGTTCTCGGGTGACGCACCTGGAACCAGAGAGGAAGGAGCCCGATTCCAGGGGACCCCTTGGGGGATGTCAGAGAGCTGGATTTGGCCCGATCCCCACAGGCCAGGCTGAGGGACCCCACTTTCCAGAGGGGCCCTGCTCACTCCGCAGATGCCCTTTGAGCCCCAGTGTCTCCCCAGGTGCAGCTGGCCGGAGAGGGACTGCGGGAGGTTGGCTCCAGGGCATGCCCAGCCCTCTTGCCCAGTCCTGCCCTGCTGGCCACCTTCTATTTAATTTCCTTTCAGTGTGCACGTGTCTGTGCACTGGGCCTCTAATATTGTAATAACTGTGCATGGTGCTGGGTGGGTACAGGAAATGTCAGGAGGGGCATCTTGCAAATATGACTGTAACCACTGTGCCGTACACCTGAAACTAATACAAAATCACATTGAATGGAAACTGTCATTGAAAAACAAAATTTAAAAAGACTACATTGATTTCAACCTTCTCATCAAAAGGAAAAGAATTATGTGGGCACAAAGGGGGGAAGAGAGGTAAGCTGCGATCTGAGTCAAAGCCAGCTGGATAGAGAAGGAGAAGGAGGGAGGGAAGGGCATCCCCGGGGGAAGAGCAACAGGAAGTCAGAGACAAGAGCAGCAGCACGGAGTGTGGGGGGATGGGCTGTCTGGGTTCTGGAGCGTAGACTGTGGGCAGGGCAGCAGAAGAGGCTGGATGACGGATAAAGACCAGTCCGGGGAGGACCTTGCCCACTGTGAGGGGGTTTGGACTTTATCCAGTGGAGGGAAGCAGCGGGTTCCAGGAGACAGTGTTGAAGTATTGGGTGTTGAGATTTACCTCCGGTGTCCAAGAATATGGCCAAGAATGTGTTTAGCATAAAATTAAATCAAGACCCGATTTTGAGAATATAAACCCTCCTGCTTTTAAGACAAACTTGAAATCAGAGCATTATCATGCTTCTAGATCTCCGAGATCAGTGATGGCGAACCTTTTGAGCTCGGTGTGTCAGCATTTTGAAAAACCTAACTTAACTCTGGTTAAGAAATTTTTTGATATTTGCAACCATAGTAAAACAAAGACTTATATTTTTGATATTTATTATATATATTTAAATGCCATTTAACAAAGAAAAATCAGCCGAAAAAATGAGTTCGCGTGTCACCTCTGACACGTGTGTCATAGGTTCGCCATCACGGTCCTACATGGACACTTTGTCACTTGGTAGCACCAGAGAGAAGGAAAGAAAAAGACGAAAAGGAGTCTTTTGGCTTCTTTGCCTAGAAATACATCTCTCTCTAGCAAAGGATTTGTTGGAAACAAAATAAAAAGGCAGAAACTGCTGGCTGTAAGTAATCCCTCCCAGAAAAGGCGAGGTCAGCAGGCCCCCTGCCCCTTGCCCACATGGAGGCTGAGTCCCTCGGATTGATTCTCCTTTGGTTTTCTTTGCAGGCGAAGCCTTATTGGAAAGTAACACCACAATTGACCATGTCTATTGCTCCCCATCCCTGCGCTGTGTTCAGACTGCACACAACATCTTGAAAGGTAAGACTTGGTAAAGGTCAACCAGTCCGTCCCTCTGTCTCCAGGCAGATTCCCAGACTCATGGGATATTAGCCACGTCAAAGCTTCAAATTTGGAATTTTTAGCGATGATTCTTTTGGAAGATGTCTCTATAAAAGTCCCCAAACCATATGCTGCCAGCATAAAGTGTGATGAGAGGATGTATACAAGTAATTTTTTTGAAAATGTTTTTCTTGGGTGAACGGCAGGCATGTGAAGTATTGTCGTCTGGCAGTTGCTTAGAGCCTGCAGCGCTCTGAACAGGCCACTCCCCCACGGAGCTATTCCTCCTGCTCCCAGGAGCAGTGCTCCTGCTGCCTGCAAACCTCAGGCGTCTGGTTTCCTCACTGGCATGTGAAAGCACCATTGCTCTGCAGGTGCTCAGCGTTCACCCTGAAATCCCAGGAGCTTGAGTTCCCGGGATCGCCATTCTCATTTTGCTGGAAAGAAAACTAGAAGAAACCACGTGGGGCTGTTTACTTACACCAAACAAAGGAACTCGCCAGAAATAGCTGCACCTACAAGTAATTTACACGGTATTAGACTCCTACTCATTAGTCTTAAGTAAACCAAACTTGGCTTAAGGCAATATAAAGAGAGTTAATAGGGGCCAATTCCCACTCTGAGGGTAATTACACAGCAATAAAACACGAACTTGTGTGCTGGCATTGTAAATATTCAACATTGGATACTCTGATAGAGAAAGTGAATTTACATGGTATTCAAATAAAGTGAAAGCTACTGTAGGCTAGTGGATGCTAAGAGAATCTCTGAAGTTTCTTCATAAGACAGTCTGGGCACTTACTTGTGAAAAGGAATCAATAGTCACAGAACTGTGTAAGTTATGGGGATAATGACTTGTGTTTTTTTTCTAAACCACACGCCACTTCAAACTAGCGTACATCCATTCTGGTGGCGTGGCCCAGTATTCAACTCATACATTTGTAACTCCAAAAATTAAACACCTGGTCCAAACCTATATGCTTCCACTTTATTTTGCTCTGTAATAGTATCTGGTTGAAAAGAGAATGGAAGGTTGACCAGAATTTTTATAACAATTTGTCCTCCCTTTGCTTTTTCTCTGAGAGCATAGTGGCATTTCCTTCACCTTCATTTTATTTTACCTCAAGGTTTACAACAAGAAAATCACTTGAAGATCCGTGTGGAGCCTGGCTTATTTGAGTGGACAAAATGGGTCGCTGGGAACACATTACCTGCCTGGATACCTCCGTCAGAGCTGGCAGCAGCCAACCTGAGTGTTGATACAACCTACAGGTAACCCCGACCTGCTGCTTCCTGAGCCCAACATGCAAGTACTTTCTACAGCAGGCCAGCTCCTCAGGGAGATGAAGGACCAGACAGAGCCCACAGGCAGTGATCCACGTTGCTGGCGGCCAGGCTGTGATATCAAACACCCAAACTGGAAGAAGCCAGAACCCTCCTGTATTTAGCTTCCTTTAGATTATATCCCCCATGCACAGTGGATTTTCCTGACTGTATTCTACCTCTTTCAGGAAATAATAAAACCACTTTGTGTCCCAGGGCCAGGCACCAGCCAATGAGGAGACAGTTCCAGAAGCTTGTTGGGAGATAAGGGAAGTGACCATGTCTTAAATTGTCATATTTAATTTTTCAAAACATTTTTTATTGATTTGAGAGAGAGGAAGAGAAACATCGATGCGAGAGAAACATCGATCAGTTGCCTCCCGCAAACACCCTGACCAGGAATAGAACCAGACAACCAACTGGGCCACACCGGCCAGGGCTCAAAGCGTTTTTAATTCTCTTTATCACTTATTATTGCCATCATCCCAGAATATAGACAAGCCACTTTTATCTATAAGAGAATGCAGTGGCTTTGCCTAAAGTTGTACGTCTAGTGGACACGTATCAGTAATAATCACAACAACTAGCCTTTATTGATCATTCTCTGCATGGGAAGGACTGTGTAAGCTCCTTTACAGTCTTCTCGTCCTCAGGCCTTGGCTTTTCTCCATTTAACCCAGTGGTTCTCAACCTTCTGGCCCTTTACATACAGTTCCTCATGTTGTGACCCAACCATAAAATTATTTTTGTTGCTACTTCATAACTGTAATGTTGCTACTGTTATACATCGTACTGTAAATATCTGATATGCAGTATGGTCTTAGGCGACCCCTGTGAAAGGGTCATTCAACCGCCAAAGGGGTTGCCACCCACAAGTTGAGAACCGCTGATTTAACCAGACTGTGCTGAGGTTAAAAAGAAGTGTTTGTACATTGATCACAAGTGAATAACCCAGATGTAAACAATTCAGAATTAACCAATAATGATATAGTTACATTAACTCTCAGAAATTCACTCAGACATTTGCAAAATGTCTTTGAGGAGAGACACATACATAGTCACAACTGTTATGGTGGGAAATTAAGTTCATATTTCTTAGGGCAGAATTTAGAACAAGTGACCAATATAAGCAGAGATTTCTTCCCTGTGATATCCTTTGACCTTGCATTTCAGATACCTACCCAAACCACAAATTAAGCCATATGAGTTTCTGGCTAAGGTAGGATAAAACATCTTTTTTCCCCATGCTCATGTTCCTGCTCTGCAAATAAGATCTCATAGAACCCCATAAATAATTAATGTGCCTACTTCTTGCTTAGAGGAATTCGCATTCCTTAAAAATCAAATCAAATCAATCAGATCCCTTACTAATATCCTTCACATTTTGTCCTGTCCACACTATGGCCACTGGTTTTTTATTCTTTGAGGAAAACAGCAACAAGCTGTTGTCTCATGCCAACAGTCATCATCTTTCTGGCCCGGAAGGAGGGTGAATTGCTGCCAACGTCGGTAAAACGATTTCCCCGCTCACCACCCAGCAGCTCTCAGGTCCACTTAGGCCACCTCTGTTCTCAGCTTTCCCCTTAAGTGAGTCCTGCAGTTTTTCCCAAGCTGCTTTACAGATATCGCCAGGATCACTCTATCTGCGAGCCTGAATGCATGCAGACACCCCCAGGCACACAGACCTCACACCCCATTAGTAGTACAAGCCGAATGATGAACGCCAGGAACCCGGGAGTCAGAACAGGGTCTCTCTCTATTCCAGATTTTCTCTTCCTCTACAGAAAATGAAAATTCAATCATTTTGTGTTTAAGAGGGGAAAAGGTTCAGCCTCTAATTTTATAAATCAGTTGTGAAAGTCAATAATTTATCACTTGCTTCAGCATGTGAGAGTTACCACCTTGGGTTAAATTTTCTCTGAAATTAGTTATGCAAAGGATTGGGCCTTTAGAAGCAAGCAGTGGTACAGATGATTGAAGAAACATAGTGATAGGCAAGGACTGACAGGGTGTTATAGGTAAAGCAGGCACTGTTTGAAGAGCCCTGTCACCTTAGAGCAGGATGAGGCAGGGCTGGGAGGCAGGTTAAGGGAAACTAACCAGGCTGGCGACTGATCTCCAGTCACATCACCTCCAGGCAGCAGACCTCACCTGGGCGCGGGGGCAGAAAGCATCTCCAGTCTTAGGGAGCGGGACCCAGAGGAGCAAGGCAGACAAGATATATACAACATGGATGGAGCTTCAGAATAAGGTCTTGACTGGGTGTGTTAGGAAATAGTGGGGGTGGGGGGAACCATGGATCCAGAGTGTTATAGGGGCGATGGCTCAAACTTTGTTGTGGGGCTCAAGGCAGAAGCCTCGCCCAAGCAAGGTGAGGAGGCGAGCGTTTATGGAGAGAATCATATTCCAGGGATGGTGCCTGATTCCCCAGAGCTCCGGGTTCCAGGTCTAGTTGGTGGTTGGCGGCCACCTGGCACTGAGTATATGTGTCCTGCAGGTGTGGCTAGAGCATGGTACATGCTGCTGACAGGGTGGGAAATCTTTGGCTCTGTCCCATGCCCATCAGGACTGGTGGCTCCAACATGGAGGCCCTTCATAGGTCCGACTTCAAGTCAAGAAATGCCAAAGGCAAGAGCTGGCCAGGAGGAACTGGATCTCAGCAGCCACTTGCTCTTTACTTACAATGTGGTTTCACTCTTTAAATGACTGTCTGGACCGTACAAAGAGGCCTTTTCTCCTGAGGGAAGGGAAGTGCAAGACCAGGACTGGATGAGCGGTTGGGGTGGTGAGAAAGAGTTTGCTCCAGAGCAGTGAGGTGCATCCTAATGAGTGGCCACCATGTCTCTCCCCAGCCCTCAGGGTGTTCTGAGATTCAGAGGCTATTTCCTAGAAGTGTGAGGTCAGGTTCTTTCAAATGGAACAACAGTGTTTCTCTCTGGACAGTAAACCCAAGTGCACAGAGGGGCAGCCTTGAGGAGGACACCGTCAAAAATTTACATGGTCCAGAATGGAGGACAAGTTCACAGGCTTTGATCTCAGGCCCCCATTCAAATCTAAGCTCTGAAGAGTTGCTAATGGCATAAACATAGGCAAGTCATCTGCAGCCTTTCTGAGGCTCAAAAAATAGAACTGTAGATTAATATTCCTGATGAATATAGATTTAAAAATTCTGAACAAAATATTAACAAACCAAATTCAACAGCATATTAAAAGGATCCTACATCACCACCAAGAGGGATTTATCCCTGTGAGGCAAGGGTGGTTCCGAACACAAACTCAGTTAACATGATACACAGACACCCCTTTAGTTGGGTAAAAGATAAGTGTGATTTTATCATCTCAATAGATTCGGGGGGGAAATTAGACAAAACACACCATCTTTTCATGATAAAAATGCTCAACAAATTTGGTATAAAAGCAACATAACAGTATAAAGGCCACATATGACAAGCCCACAGCTAACATCAGACCCAATGGTGAAAGGTTGAAAACTTTTTTTCCAATATTAAGAACAAGATAAGGATGCCAACTTTTCCCACTATGATTATAATACTGGAAGTCCTAGCCAGAGAAATCAGGCAAGAAAAAGAAATAAAAGTCATCTCAATTGAAAAGGAAGAAGAAAAGTTGTCTCTGTTAGAAAATGATAGGCTATATTGAAAATCCTAGAGATCCTCATGAAGCTGTCAGAACTAATCAACAAATTCAGGAAAGTTGCAGGATACAAAATCAACTTACAGAAATCAATTTTTTTATACACTAACAATGACCCATCTGAAAATAAAATAAAATAGGCCCATCACAATAGCATCAACAATATAATACTTAGGAATTAATTTATCCAATGAGGTAAAATATCTGTACACTGGAAATGAGAAGACTTTGATGAAAGAAACTGAAGACACAAATATACCCCATGCTCATCAATTGAAAGAGTTAATCTTGTTAAACTCTCCATACCACCCAAAGGCATCTATAGATTAAATGCAATCCCTATCAAAATTCCAATGATGTTTTTCACACAAATACTGTATAGAGAGAACCCTAAAGATTTCATCAGCTAGGAGCTGAAAGGCCTTCATCTGGGCTTCAGGCTTGGCCTGGTCTCATCTTTGTTTTTGGGTTTGGCTCTCCTTGTCTCTATTTTTAAAGACCTTAAAGGTCATGTTTAAAAGGTCTCATTGGGGGGTTTGTCCCCCCTGGGCTTGTAGGGTCAAGATTGATGTATTTTTCTATGGCCTGTGTAAGGCAAGAGAGGAAGACTGCAGATTTTCATGTCTTTCCTGGGTGACCTCTGCTAATCCTATATAATAAAAGGCCAGACCATAAGTGTAATGACTGGAATGACCGCTCAACCAGTCGCTATGATGTGGGGGGCAGGCAAGGGGAACCAGCTGGCTTGCGGCCGTGGCGGTGGGGCGGACGAGGGCCTGTGAGGGGAACTGGGTAGCTGGCTTGCAGTGGCAGGCAGGACGAGGTCCTGCAAGGGAACCAGCTGGCTGGCAGCGGCAGTGGTGGCCAGGGACTGGTGAGCGGGCGGAAGATGGCCCTGATCTCAGGCTAGGCCTAGGGACCCTAACCACTGGGCCTCTAGTTTTTTAAATAATTAACTGCTTTGTGGACTGCTTTCTCAGTCCTTCTTGGCAGAGAACCATGTGGTCTTGAGACCTGCCACCTTCCTGGCCTTCCTGATAGATTTACAATGGGCCCCTGTCAGGGACAGCACCCGCTCTGACTGGGAGGGCAGGGGTCTGCCGGAGAGGGTATTCACATGGCTGTGGGCATGAAGCCAGATTTGGTGCTGGCGATTTCCTGAAAGGGGCACTTTAAGGCTAGTGCCGGAGTGGGGGGAGGAAGAGAGCCAAAAACTGCTCTGGAGAGGGTGTGAGACCGGGTGGTGGGATCCGCTGGGTAGGGTGGCTGGCTCTCAGCCTGCTGAGACAGAGGAGCCATAGGCTGGGGGGCGGGGGGATGGTGGCAAGATCAAACGTAGTGAAGGAGGAGGAGGATTTGAGATCCTCTGGCTTAGAGTGATGAAGGAAACTCTGTGAGGGAGAGCAGCTGTGACAGAGAGAAGGACGTGTCCTGAGTATGAAAAAAGCCTGGATGTACAGCAGTGGTTCTCAACCTTCCTACTGCCGCGACCCTTTAACACAGTTCCTCATGTTGTGGTGACCCCCAATTTCATTGTTACAAATTGAACATAATTAAAGCACAGTGATTAATCACAAAAACAATATGTAATTATATATGTGTTTTCTGATGGTCTTAGGTGACCCCTGTTAAAGGGTCGTTCGACCCCCAAAGGGGTCGCGACCCACAGGTTGAGAACCTCTGATGTACAGGATCTCAGACCGCTTACCCTGCCTGTGGCCCAACTCCTTACAGAAGAGTATGACTTGGCCTTAAAATAAAAAGCATGAAATCTTACCATTTGTGACATCATGGATGGATGCAGAGAGTATTATGTTAAGTAAAGTAAGCCAGTCAGAAAAAGACAGATACCACGTAATTTCACCTACATGTGAGATCTGAAGAACAGATTAAATGAACAAACAAAACTGAAACAGACTCATGGACACAGGGACCATGATGGTTGCCAGAGGGGAGATGGAATGGGGGCCTGGGTGAGAGGTGAAGGGATCAGGAAGTACAAATTGGTATTTACAGAGCAGCCCTGGGGTATAAGACAGCACAGGGAATATAGTCAACAACACGTAATAGCTTCGTACGGTGCCAGGAGGGTCCAGGAAATATTGGGCGGCCACTTTGTAAAATATGTGATTGTCTCACCACTACGCTGTACACCTGAAACTCATACAAAATAATACTGTAAATGTAAACTGTCATTGAAAAATGACATTTAGGTTTAAAAATGATGGGAGGACCGAATAGGTATTTTTTCAAAGAAGACATACACATGGCCCACAGTACATGACATGCTGAACATCACTCATCAACGAAATGAAAATCAAAGCCACAACGAGTTGTCACCTCACACCCATTCCAGTGCTTATCATCAGAATGCAAAAGCTACCTGCCCTTGGCAAGAATGTGAAGGAAAGGGAACCTTTTATAGGGTGGTACCTGGGTTGGCCTATGGACAGCAGAATGGAGATTTCTGAAGAAATTAAAAATAGGCTACGGTACGGCCCAACAATCCTCCTCTGGTCTGTAGCCAAAGGAAAGGAAAACAGGATCTCAGAGACATCTAAACACATCACTTATGTGGAATCTACAGAAACCAAATTCAGAGAAACAGACACTAGAGCGGTGGTTACCAGGCCTGGGGGGAAACGGGAGATGGTGGTCAAAGGGTACAAACTCCCAGTTACAAGATAAATATGTTCCGGGGACCTAATGTATATAACTGTAATGTGCTTATAGTTAATAATAATTATTATGTACTTTAAAGCTGCTAAGAGAGTGTCTTAATTATTCCATCTACGAAAACAGAAATGGTAGTTAAGTTACATGATGGATATATTGGATAGGGCTACGGTGCTAATCATTTTGCAATACATGTGTATTATATCACCATGTCATACACCAAACATTACACCATGTTACATGTCAGTTGTATCCCAAGAAAGCTGGAACAACATGTTAAGAAATAAAACCTATCCTTGCGGGTTATTGTTTGTAAGGCTACTAAAAAGGGGTGTAGGAAATCTCTGGTGCTCTGAATAGGTAATGAGATCTAACCTCCACTTTGCTTCCTCTTGGCTGTGTGACCTGGGACTGATAGTCAATAAAACTGGCCAAGCTGCTTATTAATCACTAGAGGCACTGGCGGGGGTAGGGAGTGTCCCTCAGCCCGACCTGTGCCCTCTCACAGTCTGGGACTCCTCGGGATATGACCACCTGCTGGCTTAGGCCTGCTCCCTGGGTGGCAGATGGCAGGCCCTATCCTGCGGTGCCTGCCCCGCCTCCCCAGGTCGCCCACAACAGGCCTGAACCTGCGGTGGGGCAGGCGGCGGATGGCACTGCCCTGCTGCCCCGGGCGCCCCGGGTCACCCATGGCAGGCCTGATCCCGCGGTGGGGCGGGCGGAGGTCGCTGCCCTGCCCCACTGCGCCGGGCGCCCCAGGTCGCCCAGGGCAGGCCCGATCCCACAGTGGGGCAGGCGGCGCATGGCGCCAGCCCCGCCCTGCCTGCAGTATGCAAATGTAACAGCCATCTTTGTTGGGTTAATTTGCATACTCTTCTGATTGGCTGATGGGTGTAGTGAAGGTATGGTCAATTAGCATCTTTGTCTTTTATTAGTGTAGATTTACCAGTAACAAGTGAAGCCTGCACTGACTGCTTCATTTCTGAGCTGGTCACTCTGACACTGTGCACCCAGGGCCTTTATTTCTGTGCATCATGTACATTTCAACCCCATGTCTAAGAGGGGATACTCTACCTCCTTCCCTTCTAGGAACGGGTAAACAGAATTATGGGAACTTTAGAAGGGTCTTGCAATAAAAGTTAAGAGTAATATCAATTGCTTTGTCTTAGGATCAAAATGTTTTATTGCCTTTGTTCATTTTCTATTACAGACCTCACATTCCAGTCAGCAAATTAGTGGTTTCAGAATCCTATGACACTTACATCAGTAGAAGTTTCCAAGTAACAAAAGAAATAATAAGTGAATGTAAAAGTAAAGGTAAGTGGTGTTATTTTGGATTCCATATTTAAATATGTGACTATTTCTCCATCATGGTTAATAGGCTAGTCAAGATGTTTTAACTTGCTTAATAAATATTTCCAGACTCTTGTGTATGCTTTCATGTTAAATTTGCAACATTCCCTTGAATACCTGGAATGGTAGGCATTCCATGGGAATACACCAGACTCAGTTTTGATATGAAGTAACTTAGATGTTTCTTGCACTCTGTGAAGGAGGCTCCCCAGCACAGTTTCTAGAAGTTCTTAGCACACCATTGTTTTTTCTATAATTTGACCCAGGTGGGTGAACACCCCCACACAAATATCCCTATGCAAACGCACATCCCATCACTGCTGCCCCCAACCAAGGAGTGTTCTGTTAGACTCAAGTCTGTTTGCTATTGAGTTATATAAACACTGAACTCAAATATTTAATGATATGTAGAAGTCTTCACTATAAAATGTTTAGTAAAAATAAGGCAGGTTACAGAAGAGTATATACATTCTCATTGCTTTTTTCAAGTTAAAATATGAATCTTTATAGAGCAAAGACTGGAATTATATATACCAAAATGTTAACAATGGAAATCCCTGCTCCACAGTATTATGAGTGATTCCCCCTTTCAGTCATTGCTCACTTCATTACCACTCCGAGATCCTACTAGAAAGAGACCCAGCATGTTCTCAACCAGAAGGTCTCAGTGCAGCAACGTGGAAAATACACTCACAGTATTTAATGAAACCATTGACGGGGGGCGGGGGGGTGGCGAGGGGGAGAGTGCTGTAATGCTCGGAACAGAGCACACTGTAGGCAAAGAACAGGTTTGTATCTTGATCGTGGCGGTGTTTACAGAAGGTTGCATGTGATGGAACTGGATCAACCTGGTGAAACATAAGTGAGCGATGTGCACCGGTGTGCATTTCCTGGTTGTGACAGCTTAGCAGTTAGGCAAGAAGCTGCCAGTGGAGGGTGCCTGGGACTTCCCTGCCCGTGTGTGTGTACGTCTATGTGTAGCATATATAGCCTATATACATACCACGCGATCTGTAAATATATGTTAGTGTGCATATACTTATGTATAACATGATGTCTATGGCATGTAAAGTTGACCCTTGAATAACACAGGGTTAAGGGTGCTGGCCTCTATGCAGCTGGGAATCCACATATAACTCATACAAATAATACTGTAAATGTAAACTGTAATTGATCCCCCAAAGCTTTACTGATAGCCACTGTTGACTGGAAGCCTTACTGAACCATCGGTTGACACATATTTTGTTTGTTTATGTATTAACTAGAGGCCTGGTGCACGAAATCCGTGCACTGAGGTGTATGTGTCCCTCAGCCAGCCTGCACCCTCTCCAATCTGGGACCCCTTGAGGGATGTCCGACTGCCCATTTAGGCCCGATCCTAGTGGGCAGTCAGACATCCCTCTCACAATCCAGGACTGCTGGCTCCTAACCTCTCACCTGCCTGCCTGCCTGATTGCCCCCAACTGCTTCTGCCTGCCAGCCTGATCACCCCCTAACCACTCCCCTGCCAGCCTGATCGACATCTAACTGCTACTCTGCCAGACCGATTGCCTCCAACTGCCCTCCCCTGCTGGCCTGCTCACCACTAACTGTCCTCCCCTGTAGGCCTGGTCACCCCCAACTGCCCTCCCCTGCTGGCCCAGTCCCCCTAACTGCCCTCCCCTGCCAGCCTGGTTGCCCCCAACTGCCCTCTCCTGCAGGCCTGGTCAGCCCTAACTGCCCTCCCTGCAGTCCTGGTTGCCCCCAACTGCTCTCCCCTGCTGGCCTGATCACCCACAACTGCCCTCCCCTGCAGGCCATCTTTTGTCCACATGGGGGTGGCCATCTTGTGTGTTGGAGTGATGGTCAATTTGCATATTACTCTTTTATTAGGTAGGATACTATTCTTACAATAAAGTGAGCTACAAAAATGAATGTTATTAAGAACATCATAAGGAAGAGAAAATGCATTTACAGCAACTAATGAAAAAATCTGCACATAGTGGATCCACACATTCAAACCCATGTTGTTCAAAGGTCAACAGTGATTTGATGGGTGCATGTAAACTACATTTGTAACCTCCTATGAATCTATAGTTGTTTTATGATTAAATTGTTTTTAAAAATGATATTAGGCTGCCTTCACAATACTAAGTATTTCCGAAATATTGTTTGGCCAAGTTGTCTCCTTGAGAATGTCTGCCCCTGCCCAGGTCTGGCTTCCGTGTTTACAAAGTTTCCATGTGTCTTGATAGAAATGGTCTTCCCAGTTCTTGCTTTCCCCCCAGGAAATAACATCTTGATTGTGGCCCATGCATCTTCCCTCGAAGCATGTACCTGCCAACTTCAGGGCCTGTCACCTCAGAACTCCAAGGACTTCGTACAAATGGTCCGAAAGGTAAGGTAATCCATGCTTGCGTTTCAGGGCCCTGTGGCCCCAGCGATTTTAGAACCATTCAATGGCTGCTGGCAGCTTTTCTGAGCTGGGAAGATGCATTTATTGACTCTCTCACCAAGATTACTGAGTGGTGGTAACCTGTGTAAGGTACTTTATTAGGTCTTGTGTGAGAGAAAAAGAACTGTTTGACCTAGTTCTAGTTTCTGAGCTAAAATTTAGGAAGTAGCTAAAAAATCTAAGCAAATTGTCTGGCTTCCCCTGAGGGACTGGGGGTGGGAGGAAGAGCGGTGAGTGAGCCAGAGCTCAGCGTCTGACAGCTTGGTGAGGAGCGGCCTGGCTGGCAGGCATGGGAAGCAGTGATTGAAACTGTCAGGCTGAAGGGCAAACCCAAGAGAGGGCAGGGAGACAGAGCCCACGAAGCTGGCTGACAGCTCCTTTTCCTGCCATGAACCTCCCCCCCCCTTCCCTCCAGGACACTCAGATGTTCCCTCTCTGTGCCCCTGGAGAACCTGGCTCAAACTCCATTGCAATTCTTTTCCATGTTTTTAAAAGCTTATTTATGCTTCTGTCCTTCCCACTGCTCTGTAAGCAGCTTGAGGGCAGAGATTCTTGTCTTGTTTATAATGCAGCTCTGGATACACACACAAAAAAGCTTCTAAAAGCCATGAGTCCTGAAGTGAGGAAGGACCAGCTTCAACTCTGCATGTTGCAGATACACATGGAAATAAATCAATAAATGAAGCTGGGTGAAACAAACCAACAGCTTTTCAAAAATTGAATAATTTTTCCTATTGTCTAACTATAATTTCAGGAATGTTTACGCTTCGTTTTTAGCTTGACTTGCAATTATGAAATTAGGAATTGCCTGGCCTGTACGGCTCAGTGGTTGAGCATCATCCCGTGCACCAAGAGGTCACCAGTTTGATTCCGGATCCGGGCACTTGCCCGGGTTGCGGGCTCGATCCCCATTGGGGCGTGCAGGAGGCAGCTGATAGATGTTTCTCTCTCATTGATGTTTCTCTCTCTTTCCCTTCCTATCTCTCTAAAAATCAATAAAAACATTTTTTAAGAAATTAGGAGTTAACTCCCAGCACCTCAGCTTCATGTACTGTCCTCATTCCGGCCACACCACAGAGCAGCCAGCTGTGGGCAGTTAACCGCACTGAAGAGCTCACATCTAATGAATCCTTCTGATGAGTCCTTTTGCAGTGTAACTGCTCTGACCTCGAGTCTCGCAGCTTTTTCCATGTCATTTTCTTTATGGGTTTTGGGGATGCTTGTCTACAAAGCCCCGATTAATTCCTATGAATACTTATTCTCAAGGGCCACCCGAAGATCTCTGTTTAGGTAAAACTTGCAGCATTAACCCTCTGTTTCCTGTCCTTTACTGCTCTTACTTCAGATCCCATACTTGGGGTTTTGCTCCTGTGAAGAACTGGGAGAAACTGGAATCTGGCAGCTGAGGGACCCACCCATCCTTCCTCTCACCCATGGACCCACTGGGGGCTTCAACTGGAGAGAGACGTTGCTACAAGACTGAGCCACACCCCGAGGAGGGAGACAGGCTTTGGGAAGCCTTGGGGAGACGTGTCTTGTTGTGTGTTTAGTAACAACGAAGAGGTCTGCACCACGCTACACGTGACAGCGCAGAATAACTTAGCCTACTCCCTTTCATGCTTTAAAATGCTCGTGATGGAGACTGTGTGCATAAGAAAAAAAACTGGACTCAGAGACAAAGCTCATTCTCCCTGGACTCTTTTCTGGTTAGCAAGGCTTTCGGGACTTGTCTTCCTACGTCGAGGCACCTGCTACTGCGGAGGCTGTAGCCTTCCTTCCTCCGTGGCCCGACCCCGAGGCTCCCGGAGGGAGGAGCCAGTCCGTGGAGGGGTGCCGGAGAAGGAGCAGGTGCAGCACCCAGCCGGAGGGACCGGAGCTGCCTGTGAGGTGGTGGGATGCCCTTTCGAACTCCATGTTCCAGTGAGGCAAAGCCATGCTGAAGGGTTCTTCTCAGGTTATCAGAAAACATGCCTGTAGAGAACTGTTCTGAGGTTACACTTCGACTACTGCCGTGGAGACGACCACAAGGGCGTCCGGCTCCGACGCCGCCCAGAGGGTGGCAGGGACCCGGCTCAAGCGTCCCGAGCCCCTGGCCACGCTCTGGGCAGAGCCATGCTCTGTGAAAGGGCAGACGAAGCACTTTTGCTCTCTGAAGCACTTGTGGATACTCAGGAGGAAATAAGATACGTGTGTGAAGTAGTCAATTGTAGGAACAAAGAACTGAAAACCACGAAGTGGCTGCATGATCCGTGTTGCCACCGAAGGAGGGCAGCGCTTCTGACGGCCGTGCTGCCCGTCCTCGGCCCTCGAGTCCGGACTCTGGGAACCAGTTAAGGAAGCTGATGCTCTGAAAGGAAGTGCGTGACCTTCAGTGTTGGAATGAGCAAAAAGCCCATTCTTGTGCAATATGGACATCTGCAACTGCGCCGGGGGCAGGGCGGCGTCCGCTCACATGCAGTGCACGTCAGTCATGCCAGGCCGGCCACTGGGGCCCCAGCTACACCAGGGATGTGCAGACCGAGTCAGGGAACTAACCTAAGTGGTGACAATTACGATCACACTGCTACTTGAGCTGTCATTTTTGTCTGCTTTTCTAGGATAATTTTAAATATGTAGACAGAGCTACTTAGAGGCAGTTGGGAGAACCACACCCTGTGGCTTCCCTTCAGACCTGCTTCCCGGATTTAGAGGGAGTTTATTAAAAAAAGAAAAAAGAAAAAAAAGAAAGACAATCAAGCCAAAACATCAGTTGTCAGCATCTGTTTGGTTGTGTGGCCAGCTGAGGGCCGCGGGCGGCGGGCGGCGGCCAGGTGCGGAGCAGCTCACTGTGCGAGGATGTGCGCCACCAAAGGGAGCATCAGTGCCAATCAAGTCAACAGATACGGTAGCAGGGAAGAAGCTTCGAAACCCACGTGCATGACTCCTGGTGTGTGAAACAGGTCCACGGGCCTGTTCGACACGGGAATTGGATGATCCTCGAAACAAAGAGGGAATGTGTGCTGATCAGCTGGAGGGTTCGAGAGGGGTTTTAAAGTCACTTAAAGAAATGTGTCGTGAATTTTACATTTTAAGAAGCAAATCTTGATTTCTAGCATCGTGCAAACAGCTTCTGAGTGTGGAAGTAACTCTATGCTGACACCATTGGTTAATATGAATGTTTTAATCTTCCAATGGTGACATACTCATTAAAGGGCTGTTTTTTATCCTTACTCTAGGAGAGCTGCCATTCATTCTTCTTTTTTTAAAATATGCTTTTATTGATTTTAGAGAGAGAAAGGGAGAGAGAGAGAGAGAAACATCAACATTGAATGGCTGCCCTGGCACGCCCCCTACTGGGGATGGAGACCATGGCCCGGGCTTGTGCCCTGACCGGGAACCGAAGGGAACTGCTGGCTTCTAGGTGCCAGGGCCAGCACTCAGCCTTGGAGCCACCCTGGCGGCCAGTCATTCTTCCATCAACAAGGGCATGAGCCACTGCTCAGGCAGACTCAGTGTGTATTAGCTCTGCACATGCCCATGGCTTCAGTGCAGGAGAATGCCCGGGTCCCTCCCGTGCGGCTCCGTGGCAATAGCAGCGTGTTCTGGGCTGTCTGTACTCACACAGAACCAAGTTCCGATGGGCTCTCCTCCCCCTCCCCCTGGGGGGTCTGAGTCCCAGGATGGACTGCAATCCATTGCCTTTGGTCCAGTGTGCACGGAGCCTTGGGCTGTTGTCTGCATGAGCAAAAGGAGGCAGAGACTGAAATCATTCAGATTTCCCACCTGAAACCTGAATAATTCAGGTGGGAAACCCTGAGTAAACAAAGAGTTCATTCCTCGGCTTTAATTATCCAGATTATTTTTCAAAATGGCCTGACAATCTGAATTCACAATAAATTCTTTTTCACATTTATTTAAACAACCAAACTTAAACTCCAAATGAGAAATCCTTTGGAAATCATGTTGAATGTATGTGTAATAAAAGAAACATGATTTCATATTCATCCCAAAATTCTGGGTTAATATTACAACCTGAAGTGCAAGCTGGTTATTTTTGATCTCAGCCTGATGCTCTCTAAGAACACATGTTGATTGAGGGTTGGGGGCGGAGAGAAGAAAGGAAGGGAGAGGAAGTGCCGATCAGAGCCCAATGGCTCCTGGCAGAAGGCATTGTCTCCTTTAATGTAGAAAGTACCTGAGACAACCTGAGGTGTCCTTAACGGGAGGGTTTCAGCGAGGCTTGAGGGTCTGCAGCATTTTGCTCTAGTGCACGTGTCCCCTCCACCACCCCAGTACCACGCATGCGTGGCTCTTGGCTTCCCTGACTTACAGCCACGTCTCTCCTGGGGAACAGGAGTGACGCCCGTTTTCCTGCAGAAGCTGAGTTTCCTCTCCAGCTGGTCGGTAGCCAGGGCCTTGGCCTTCACCCCAGCTCAGTGCCGGGTACAGTGTCTCCATTACATTTGGACCCACAGAATCTGAATGGCTGATTAAATGGCCATCTGGTGGCTGAAAGAGGACAGTATTTTTCACCCTGTAGTGAAGGGCTTCCAGCAGTTTCTACTTTTTATTTGAATTATACTTTAACCAAAGAATTATTTTAAAATAACCTTATATTTGAAAGATGATTTTGCAAAAAATAAATAAAAATAATATTTTCTAGAGTGATGTCAGTTTGGTAAATCACTGTTGCTAATTTTCTTGCATTGTAGGCTGATGTGGTATTTGGAATGCGTCCTGATTGTCCTCCAGTTGTGTTTGGCATTACCATCATGGGTCTTCCTACTAGTGCATTTGTATTCAACAAAGCCTCGTCTTTCACTCGCCTAGTGTCCTTGTCTCTGAGGAAGCGTCCAGTGTAGTGAAAAGGGAGGCGTTCCGTGTAGCCTGGGCACGGCCGCTCAGCGTTCAATCGGAAGGCATTACCGATCGATCGCTCCTCTGAATTTACTCTGGTGTGTGTGCGAGCACGCAGACGAGCCGCCTCTGACTCTCACAGGCTCCGTCACAGCTGCACTGTTCCACGAAGTGCTCAGATGGTGAGGGGCAGAGGTGTTCGCTTTTAAATTGTAGTCCTGCCCCTGTGAGAACCCAGGGCACGAGCTGCCCGGCCAGAAGGAGCCAGACTGGGGAAGGAGCGAGTTAGCGTCTATTTAGGTTAATGTTCACTTTACAAAGGTGAAGGGGGTGTTTCCTTAGGTGATAGAAGATGCTCTTCATCTTTAAAGACGGGATTAAAATGTGATTTGCTTTTCTTTAATACTTCAATACCTGGAATTTTTCCTAGGAAAGTGACTAGCTATTATGAAAAATCGTGGGAAGAAAAAAATTGCCTCTATAATATACGTAGAAGAAATAACTTGATTTTTAAGTACATGTAATATTACGCTCAGTGTATGTAGGTTTAAAATTGATGAGCAGTCAAACTTAATATACAATTAGTTCTTATAAATGTGTGACATGGTGCCACGTACCTGCCAGCACTCCTGGAAAAATGAAATTTTGCAGCTGTTTATTCTTGGGCACTGGGGAAACGTGTGCTGGCTCTCTCTCTGATTGCCACTCGAGGTGAGAACAGCCATGTATTTTGGTGATGCCCAGACCAGCCTCAGCCTCTGCTTTCAGAGGTATATTGGTTTCTTCCTCGCTGAGGGCTGTGCCATGCTGACCAGGTGCGTTCACTGGAGGAAGGAGGTCTCTGTGAGAAAGAAACCACCCCTCCCCGCATCGCCAAGTTCCTGTGAATGCCTGTGGCTCCTGCGTGCTCCTGCCTGGGCTCCGCATGCAGCTCTGGCCGCTCCGGCCGCGGGCCTCTCCATCGCGTGGTCCGTGGCCGCTTTCATAAAGGAAGCTGTCCTCGGTCGACCCAGAGCGGCCTCATGCAGTGCTGAGTGGTCTGCGCTCCGTCGTGTGTTCCCTGTCACTGGTCACTGTTGTTTTGTAAATGCCCATTGAGAGTGTGAGGGCCCAGGGCCACCGGCTGCTGGTGGAGACGGAGGACGCTGGGCAGCACAGAGCCCGGTCCCTTCAGGTCGGGCGTCCCGGTGAGTCATCAGGCTGAGGAGATGGAAACCCATCCCCGGGTGCAAGGCCAGCACCAAAACGCTTCCTGCCCACGTGGGAGCGTCTGGCCTCGCCGCGGCCCAGCCCGGAGGTGCCTCAGGAACCGTCCACAGAGTGGAATGTGGGTCAGAGAGAGAGGAAACGAGCCCCAGCAGGCACCACGCTGCCCAGAGCCACAGACCCGTGTTCCACACTCACTGACTGTTACTGCTGATGTTGTTATAATTGTTCCATTACTAGTTGTTGTTGTTCGTCTTTACATAGACCCCGTTTTTAAAGTCATGATATGTTAAGCATAGATTTTAAATAAACCATGTAAGAAAATGTATGCCCAGGAAATGATGCCCATTTTCATTGACACAACCAGATCCTACCCTGGCAGGGCTAACATCCTGAGGAGATGTGGACAAAAGGAACCACACAGCAAGCCTGACGCGCTCAGGGAGGCCTGCCTGGCCGCCTTACACACTCAGAGACCGGCAGTAACCACAAGGGATGGTCTGAAATGAAAACTTTTTAACTAAAAGTCGTGATGGTGGGTAGTCATGTCCTAGGCTGGTATCCTCCCTGACAAAGGTCACTCTTTACCTTAACTGAGCCTCTTGTCTTTTTGCATCTACGACAACATACTGGAATGTGAAAACAGCGTCCCTCTTTCTGGACCCCTCAAAGCACAGGCACTGCTCTGCGGAGACCACACCTCCCCTCATTGTTATTGACTTCATTGTTCACTGTTAACTATCCTGCACCCACCTCAGCAAAAGAGGTACCTGTCTCTCATTTTACTTTTTATCTAATCCTAGAGGTTTCCCTGCTTTGATCTCTCCCGCCTCCGTAATCTATCACCAATGGATTTCCTGTCACCCACCTACCTCTCCTCCTTTGACTGTAATGTATAAATCAAGGTGAAAAACTGCCATTCTCTGGAGCATCAACCCAATCTGTTGAGATTCTGCTTCCCGACAATTGTCGACAGTTTGGCTCAAATAAACTCACGAAAATTCTTCACAGGTTTGAATGTTTCTTACGTCGACAGAAACATAGCAACTAATGCTCACATCTTCAAAATGCCAAGCCATGTTTAGCCTTGTGGCTGGTTCTTAACTGTTCTCTAAGGGACAGATCCCCAAACTCACTCTGCCCGTTCCCGACAGATGTAAAGCCTGCCTGCAAACAGAGGAGATAATGAGTCAGTGTGCTTTGGATTTGTTTAAGCTAAAATAAACAAAATGTTTTTGTTTTGTTTTTTTAAGTTGAGGACCAAAAAAGTCTACCTTCTGAAGAGATAATAAAAAAAATTCTTCATTTTGCTAGAAATAAACGTAAACCTCAGATGGCTTGCTCCTGCCATGAGCAGCCACCCAGGCTTACTTAGCGTCCCGGAGCCCTAGTGTTGACGGGCAGTCAGAAGCTCTGCACGTCACTGGGGAGGAGCCTGGTGTCCCAGAGAAGAAGTCAGATAAAGCTGGGTTATGGCCCTGGCTTAGCTGCTTGCTACATTCCTCAAATTCCTTTCACCTTCATAATGGGCACATGCTGATTTTTTCACCATGGTTGTGACTATCAGATAGGACAACGGATATAAAATGCCTCATTTTGTCCCCATGGTGAGAGGTCCTCGCCTCCACCAGTTCCCAAGAAAAGGGATTTTCTGAGACTTGTTCAAGAGGAGGAGATGTTGTGGAAAGCGATATTTCTGTGGAAATCACCCTCCTGAGTTTCCAAGGTCCCATTTCCCTTAATTCCCCGAAGGAAGGTGATTAGTTGTGGCTTCAGCAGAGTCTCTGTTCCATGTTAGGGGGTATCCAGCCCAGCGTCAGGCTAGTTTAGCTTGGGTTCCCCACTGCAGTCCATCAGTCCATTGTGTGTGGGCCTTGGTCCACGCAGCTCTGGAGGAAACACAGGCGATTACAAGGTCAAAGGAACCAGAGAGCCAAGAATGAGCTAAAGGAGAGGGAGAATTTCTGTGTTTAGGGCATTATGTATTCCCAAATTTTCACGGGCATGCAGTGGCCGTGTCCACTCTGGCCATGACCCCTGTCCCCAGGTCTGACTGACAGAAACCTTCCCCAGACATCACAACCTACCTGTGCGTGCACCATCTCCCCTTAGATGGACCCCTCCCACAGGGACCTGCAGGGAATGGGCCAGTGGTTCCCTGGGGAGTGAAACTGCAGCTTCCTGGAGAAGCTGCCCAAATGGCCATGCTTATAATGTTTAGCCTCCCTTTTGCTCCTTTCCTATTATTAATAACTAGCTAATTGCAATGGTATCAGCCCCCCACCCCCCTTTAAAGAGAAGCTAGCTTCTTTGTAATCTTACAAATGGTGAATGGATGAAGGTCTCTATCTTCTTGTAAGGGTTTCATGCTGTCAATGGGCATAGGCCTGCCTATCCCCAGGCTCAGAGGCTCTCCTGTGACAGAGGGACAAGGGAGCACATGGGATGGGAGAGGGATTTTGCAAAATCCAGGTCAGTCTGGTGTCCCTGGGAGGTGGCATAGGCAATGTCAGAGGATGATGTGCTGGACAAGCTGCCATTTTTGGATTCTAGAAGTGACCAACTCGACAAGAAGGTTAAAAGGCATCATTAAAAAGTGAGGACACTTACAGCAACTGAATGTTTGGTGACCGGTAACAACCCATGTGACAAAGGGAAAGACTGACTTTACAATGTTCCAGATGAGGCTGGAGAAGTGGCCTCACTGCAGGCACGCGTGCCACACCTTGCTGAAGCCCTTCTGTCCACCATACTTAACTCAAATGAAGCAAAGGGAAATATTCTAAGATTTCCCCATCAGAAACTATGGGGCTTTTCTGTCTGAACCATGTGGGCAGAAAAGGGAAAGCAGTTTCAAATAAAGCCAATAGGCCATCCGTACGTCATCCACTCAGACATACGTCCAAATCATTGAGCCTCACTTCAGGAGAGGTGATGCAGATGGCTTCTAACGTGAGGCTTACACCGGGAGCACCAGCAACAGGTAACTAAGGACATAGGCACACAGTCTATTAAAATAGAGGAACACAAACCACAAAGGTTAATACACATAGCAAGTCACAAACCAATTTATTAGACGTCCAGGTGTAAGGCTGTTGCTGGAATGAAAGCAAGCAGTGACATTCTGAGGGGTCCTCTGTAGTGAGAACATCTCTGTTGATGTCATCAGGTGCTGAGGCCTCAATGGCACACACAGACACAGCCTTAAAAGCAAAACTGTGAAGACAGTTAACGACACTGGAGTACAATAGCCACCAGTGAATATTGTGATTTTCATTGAGACACAATTTTTTCTCTCTAAGATTACCCTTATTTTCAAAGAGACTGTAGTAAGTCCAGTTCTAATTTGGCCTGATTATTTACATAAACACAAGAATAGCAACTGATCAAATCAATCACGCAGGTGCTTTCAAATTTGCTTTGCTGGAATTTTTCATAAGCAATCTGTAGACTGAGCTGTAGTCAGCACCTCAGGGCAAAGAAGCCAAGCCACAGTTGCCATAGGCTTTGCCTGTGATACCTGTAGGTTTTGGTTGATTCCTCAAGCCCTCGAGATCCCCCTAATGCCTTGAGGTTCCTTTCTTGCCATCTTTCAGGAAAATAACCTTCATCCCTTACCTGGAAAGATTGCCATGAGCCATGTGACCAGACAAGGCATCAGGCCATTTTTGCAATGGACTTTGATTGGCTTTGAAAGTCAATCTTAATTCCTTAAGGCTTTCTGGTGATGTCCGTAGTCCATACATGTCTTTCTCAGACATGCCATTTCAGTCAAAATCTTGGTTAATAAGACCACATAGTTTAAAACTGGTCTTATTGAACTTATGCAAAGAAATGTGTTGCCATGACTCTTTTATCGTGGGGAGGACAAGAAGGGATAAACCAAAGAACTTATATATTTACTAGAGGCCCAGTGCACAGATTCGTGCACTGGTGGGGTCCTCGGCCTGGCCTGCACCCTTTCGCAATCCAGGGCCCTTTGGGAGATGTCAGAGAGCCAGTTTCAGCCCAATTGCCCTTGTCCCTCTGTCAGTCACAGGAGAGCCTCTGGGCCTGGGGATAGGCAGGCCTATGCCCATTGACAGCATGAAACCCTTACAAGAAGATAGAGACCTTCATCCATTCACCATTTGTAAGATTGCAAAGAAGCTAGTTTCTCTTTAAAGGGGGATGGGGGGGGGCTGATACCATTGCAATTAGCTAGTTATTCATAATAGGAAAGGAGCAAAAGGGAGGCTAAACATTATAAGCATGGCCATTTGGGCAGCTTCTCCAGGAAGCTGCAGTTTCACTCCCCAGGGAACCACTGGCCCATTCCCTGCAGGCCCCTGGGGGAGGGGTCCATCTAAGGGGAGATGGTGCCTGCGCAGTGAATCAGGGTGACTGGGGAAGATAGTTGCCTATCAGTCAAGCCTGGGAAGCCATGGGTTGGCTAGAGTGGACAGGGCCATTGCAAACCCACCAAAATCTGGGAATATATATTCCCCCAAACGAAGGAGTTCCTGCTCTTGCTCACTCTTGGTTCTCCAGGTCCTTGGACTTTGCACTCCCCCGTGTTCCCTCCGTAGCCACATGACCCACGGCCATGCAGACCCCACATACAGTGGATGGTGGACTTCCTGCAGCAGGATGCACACTCTCAGCTCGTCCGATGCTGGATTGGATGGCGCCCTCACACGGAACAGAGACTCTGGAACACTGGCTTCTTCTCTGCGGGAAGCAAAACGGGAATTCTTCTTGGCAGGAAGGTGGTAGAGGCCGCCTTGGAAACTCAGGGGTTTGATTCCACAGAAATAAAGCTTTCCGTAGGTCTCATTCTCCTGTGGGGGTCTCCAGAAATTCTTATTCCAGCTGTACCCCAAGAGCCCCACTTCCACTGATAGCAATACTACATGTTAAGAAATAAATAATTGCTTTTGCTGCAGCCAACATAAAATTATACAGATAGCCACTTTCTTGTCTGTGGGGAATATCAGGGACCAGGAAGGAAAATGTCCTCATTCATACTGATATTACTTTACTATTCTCCCCATTAGTTAGCTTCTGTAATAGAGGAGGATGGGAAAAGTGGGTGGTTGACTTCTGTGGTCTGTCTACGAAACTGTCATAATGACTTACCATCTTCCCTTCATATAACTCTGCGTAGTCTTAAGAACACATTCTCATTTGATTCTCATCACCATTTTACAAGTGGGGGTATCAAGTATTATTAACTCACTGTATAAAACTAGGATCTTAGGTTGTTGATTCATTCATCCTTCTACAATACTGACTGAACACTATGTTCCTCGCAGGGTGGCAGGCTGGGGCTACCATAGTAAGTAAGAAAGCAGTGTACCTGCCCTCATGTAGTGGACAGGTGGACAATGAACAGGTAAATAGACAAGGTACATAATTACAGCTGCTGACCAATAATGCTGTTTAGGAAAATACCTGGGTCATATGGTAGCTTTGGGAGGTTTGTGGGACGGGGTAGTACTTTAGATAAGATGGTCAGGTCTGTTGTCCCCAAGCAGGTGGCACTTACACTGACAGGTAAGGCTGAACAGAAGTGGGTCATGGTGAAGAGCCAAATGAGGAGGCTCCAGGAAGACAGGAAGTGCAGAAGCTTCCTGTAGAAAGGAGCTGGCTGGGGTAGAATACAAGAGTTAGGACATTAAAGCTTAGGGGGATGGCACAAAGTGGGGCAAGTGAGGTTGCAGAAGTAGGCAGACCCGAAGACACGGGGTCCTGTACACCAGGAATCCAGTTGCCTACAAGAAGAGTCTGGCCCACAGCTGGTATGTGTACATCCCACAAACAAGAATGTTTTTACGGCCTGTGTTTGTATGGCCCACAATTATAATGATTGAAAAGCATCAAAAGAAGAATATTATTTTATGAACCATGATAATCATATGACATCCAAATTCCAGTGTCTTTAAATAAAACCTTATTAATACACAACCACACTCATTCATCTTCATATTGGCATACTGGCTATGGCTACTTCCAGGATACAACGTCGGAAGTTAGCAGTCAAAGCCATAGGGCCTACAAACCTTGGCTCTTTACAGAAAAAGTGCGTTGGCCTCTGTGTAGACCAGGATGAAGCACTGAGAATTCGTTCTCAGCCCACAGAGTCTGACGCGGACACAGGCTTGCCTGGCATAACAAATGAATAGATTGGTGGTGTCCATTGGCCGGCAAAGTGACAGCCAGCACTTTCTAGGTACTTTACCCGTGTAAACCTCTTCCATCTCCTCCACGACTTATTTAGCAGATACTATGATTAGTCCCAATTTACCGAAGTCGAAACTGAGTCTTAGAAGGATTCAACAGTTTGCCCAAAGTCACATGACTGGTGAGTCACATGGCAGATTCGAGCCATGTCAGCCTGGTTCTAGAGCCTGGATTAATAGTTTAAAATATTTTCGTAAATAAATGTTAAAGAAAATATCGCAGAACCCTGTGGCCCCTGAGGGACACAGCTTGGAAAGCACTGCTCTCATCTAATCCCTCATTTGTGGATGAAGACATGGAGGGAAGTCACCTGTCTGGAGAGAGACCTGTGAGCTGAGACCCGACACTGGTGCCTGCTGTCCTGTGTACCTTCTCCCAAACCATGTCCTCCTGAAACCAGCCTTCACGTGGGTTCTGTTTAATTAGACCAAGTCCTAGCAGAGCCTTGGGAGCAGAAGCTCAGGTCCCACCCTTCTCCAGGCACTTCTGGCCTGCAGGGCTCTGTGGGGATGAGGGCAGCCCCGGGCCTTTGGGCTCTAAAAATGAATGGAGGGTCCATGGGCCACTGAGCAGGCACGTTGGGTACCGCGTTTATTCATTCCTCCAGGTCATCTTGTACCGCAGTTATTCTCCCCGTTTATGACTGCGGAAACCGAGACCGAGAGGAAGCCGTTTGCTCGGGGCTACACGGCTGCTAGTGGCAGGGGCCAGGTGACAAGTCTAGTTCTCTCTGCTTCCTACCCCCCGTACTCATCCCACTGAAGTTCTGCTGATCCTCGGAAGGCTTTTCTCAATCAATAACCAATTACAAAGGCTGCTGCTCCAGCTTAGAGACTCCAGTGGCACTTTGTGTAAGTCTACAATAGCCCCCCAAGTCCCAGCACTGGGGGAACTCACCTTCGCAGCCCCTGCTGGGAAGTGCAGGCGAGCCCCTCCCGCCCAAGGCCCCGGGGGAAGGCCACAGGCTTGTGACAGAAGCCATGAAAGGGCAAAAAGAAAGTTCAGGCCTCTCTCGTAATTGCAACAGAAACCCAGTAACTTCCACCCAGGGGAAATCCCCTGTTTTTTGTGGCCCCTGAAACAGTCCAACTTTCACCTGTGTAATAAATGTCTCCTTTTCCTGTTTGTTTGTTTCTTCTCAAGATAATCTACGTTGACCAAGGTGATGATGGGAAATAGAAAGGAACTTTTTTTGTTTGTCTAAAATCTGTCCCCACGACACCACCCCCGCCCCCCCAAGTGTTAACTCCCTATTAGCACTGAAACATGGCATGCGAACTTCGGGCCACGGGGGCCAACATGACAAATGCCGTCCGCTGCAGGCCGCCCCCATACAAGGCGGCCAGCAGACATTTTCCCATCAGGAAGAAGGAAAAGGCCACTGGTTGGCCACTGTGCCCCCCATCTTTCCCTCCACCCTGCGAGCTGCACCCACGGCCGCTGCGGCTGAAGAGTGGGTCTGAGAGCGTGGGAGGGACCGTGAAACCACAGTGCGCGTCATTCACAGCCCGGCTCGCAGCGTTTCCCCCGCGAACCACTTTTATTCTCTGAGTCCAGTGAACTCTTGTGGTATTTGTCAAGTTTTCTGACAAGCTGAACATCACTGTCATGGGTGAAAAGACACACTTCTCCTTGCCCAGGGAAGGCTGTGGTGAGACTCCCTGTGATGCTTGGGAAGAATGCTAAGCCAAGCACCCATTCAGGTTTCAGAGCGTAGCCAGCAGTGTCCCTCTCTCCCATGGGAAGCTCCTTCATGCGCTCCCTCACGCGCCCTGTTCCCAGTGCCCAGGGCAGGTGCCTGGGTCCCAGGCTGCAGGGAGGGGTGCAGGGGTATGGAGAGCGCTGTTCCCAGTGCCCGGGGCAGGTGCCTGGGTCCGAGGCTGCAGGGAGGTGTGCAGGGGTATGGAGAGCGCTGTTCCCAGTGCCCGGGGCAGGTGCCTGGGTCCCAGGCTGCAGGGAGGTGTGCAGGGGTCTGGAGAGCGCTGTTCCCAGTGCCCGGGGCAGGTGCCTGGGTCCCAGGCTGCAGGGAGGTGTGCAGGGGTCTGGAGAGCGCTGTTCCCAGTGCCCGGGGCAGGTGCCTGGGTCCCAGGCTGCAGGGAGGTGTGCAGGGGTCTGGAGAGCGCTCCGGGGGCAATATCCACGAAGGGAGCGAGACCAGGCTGGGAGGAGCTGAGCTGAAATGCAGTCCCAACAGCCTCACCAAACCATGGCGGGAGCTCTGAGCGGGAGCCCTCCCTGTGCTGCCCCTCCTCGAGGCCAGGAGCGGCCTTCAGCTCCATCCCCGACGCCCCTGGAGGGGACACCTGTGTGAGATGGCTCTTTCCCAATGAACACAATTTTCAGAGAGGAGCCCAGCTGGCATGTCTCACCTGCCCAGCCACCAGGAGATCAAGAGACAGTCTGGGTGGCACATTGAGGTACACCCCAAGTGCCAACAAGGGACCATGCGTCACCTGATTTAACTACTCCTGCTCTCCTTGAACTTTCCCTCTGAATTAAGGGATCGTTATGAAAAGCTAATGTGGGAGAATACAGTTTTCCTTTATCTAAAGTCTTCCTATAATTGCTTCAATGCAATAGGCAAGAATTAAAAACTGTACTATGGCAAACAGCCTAGAAGCCCACCTACAGGCGAAGGGTGAACAAACTGGGGGTATTCACACACCGAGCCCTGACCCAGCAGCAAAGAGGGACCTGCACATGCTCCTCATAGATGAGCCTTGGAATAATGGCGCTGAGCGAGGGAGCCAGGCCAGGGATGCTCACTGTGGGAGTCCGTCCACACAACACCTACAGAATTAAAGCCAGCCTTAGTTCAGAAGGCAGATGGTGATTGTTTTAAGAGGGGATGTGGGGAGGGCCAGAGAGGATTAAAAAGGCCGGGGCGGGGGGGCTCTTGATAGGTGTATGCGTATGTCAAAACTTACCCAATTGTACAATTCAAATATGGACAGTCCATTATGTCAGTTATATGTCAATACAAGCATTTTAAAAACAGATATCTTATGAAAGGGACATGCCAGGCCTCCGGGACACTCAGGTGAGTCAGAAGCAAACTCTGCTTCCAGGGAGCTCAGAGTCTAGCCAGGGAGACAGATGTGTGTTCAACTAAATCTAATGCAAATCAAAGTGAAACTGGTATGATATCAAGAGAGAAACGATCACAGGGCAAAGAAAAGTAGGGAATTCTTTCTGGGAGTAGAGAGGAGCGTTAGCGCTAACTCATGCAGTGTTTACTATGTGCCGGGCACTAAAGTATATTAACATCTTCAGTTCTCCCCACAGCCATGTGTGGGTGCTGCCATGACACCCGTTTCCCAGGTGAGAAAGCTAAGCTGTGGTTAGGAATCGTGTTCTTAGCCACTGGTCACCGCTGCGCTCTGAGAAGCGCCCCGCTTGACCTGGGCTGGGAGGGTGAATAGTCTCCCCAGAAGAGAGGCCGCTCTTGGCAGAGAGGACAGTGGGAATTATGACCCAGTGTGCCTACAACCATGCTTGAAATATAGCACGAGTTTCCTATGGGTGTGCACTGGGGAGTGCAGAAAAGGGACTGCAGGGAGATGGTGGCCAGGGCTGATGGCCTTGAATGATTGGCTAGAGCAGTGATGGTGAACCTATGACACGGGTGTCAGAGATGACACGCAAACTCATTTTTTGGGGGTGATTTTTCTTTGTTAAATGGCATTTAAATATATAAAATAAATGTCAAAAATATAAGTCTTTGTTTTACTATGGTTGCAAAGATCAAAAAAATTTCTATATGTGACACGGCACCAGAGTTAGACGCCGAGCTCAAAAGGTTCGCCATCACTGGGCTAGAGAGTTTGGACTATGTCCTTCATGCAAAAGGAAACCACTGGGAGATTGGACTAGAAGAAGAATATCAAAATGGAGCTTTAGAACGGAAGGCGAAGAGAAAGTCCACCTGTTAGCAGTTAGATGAGCACCTGGTAATTGTCATGTGAGTCCATTCACAGGTATTGCACTGAAACTATATTAAATCAATACATTTGGGGTGGATTACACTGTACATTTAAGTTTCAATCTCAGACTATTTCATTCTCTGGTCACCTGAGTCCTGTATTCCTTGTTTTCACCTATGTTTCTGTACATTTTTTCACTCAACAGAAAACCACAATTGGACAATAGAGAAATGAAGTGAACCTTTTGCAAGCCCCTTGCCTGAATTTAGTTCAAAATTGGTGCAACTCCACCTACTCCACCCCCTGCCCCCTCACAGGTTTTAATGAAAAGTCCTATGATGGCATTTTAACTTTGTTTCATGTAAAAGTGACTTTTTACCTCCTCATAGACTCAATTACATGATAAGCTCAAGGTCTGAAAAATCAGCCACGGCGTGTGCTGCTGAGTCCAGGACGTCCCGGACACCGACACGCCGCGGGTGGCCCGCCTGGGCTTTGCCTGGGAAAGTCCGAACACCCGACACCGAGCAGCACTCCTAGGGGGAGTGTGAGAAGCGGGGCACTGGCCCTGGTCGGTTCTCACCTCCATGAACTTCATGTGTACTTCTCTGGGGCTTTCGTAAGAGGGGAGGCGACAGGGTATGACAATAAAGCCTCACTCGAAAGCAAGGGCATGGCATCAGCAGGAACGTCAAATGCTTAAGACGCCCATGGAGCCTGGACTATAACAACTGGAGTCCATGGAGGGAACCTTATGAGGAAAAATAATTATCAGACCAAAGACTCAAAAGTGTCTCAGTTCTGCTACTGACTCACTGTGTCACCTCAGGCAAACTCCTTACTTCTTTATTTAGAAATTTTTTTATTATTTTTAGAGAGAGAGGGAGGGAGAGGGAGAGACAGACGGACATCAATGATGAGAGAGAATCATTGATCGGCTCCCTCCTGCATGCCCCCTATCGGGGATCCAGCCCACAACCAGGCATGCGCCCTGACCAGGAATCAAACCAGTGATCTCTCGGTTCATAGGTTGACACTCATCCACTGAGCCACACCAGCATGGCCTTAATTCTTTATTCTTTAAAATGGTACAATGCAACGCCCCCTGCTTCCAGAAGGAAGTCAATATATTTCAATACAGTCAACCAACAGAACCTTCTACAGCCCCACCCACCGGCTGATAGCAGCGCCCACTCCCTGGGTTTCTGCTCCACTCTCACACTCAGCGCTGCCAGACTCCCGGACACGCCTGGAGAGCTTGGCAGACACAGGAGGCTCCTCATGCAAGTGGGAGTCTGATTAACCACGCTGGGCTGACCCTGTCCGCCTGCATTTCAGCTGATGGCCCTAGGCATTCATGTCGCCTTACTGCTTGAGACGTCTTAGATTTGTGCTAAGCTTCTTAAGGAAGGTCGATTCTCTCTCCTCTTTTTATTCTTTCTACCTGTTGAATGGGTAACACATTTGAAAGACATTTTTGATGGATAGAATTTTCCCTACCCAAGCTCTTGACACATTTACAGACTATTAACACTCATGTCAGTTAGAACCAGAAAATATTTCCTTTATAATTTTTCAAATATTACAGATTAGCCTCTATTTTCTAAACATAAAATCTATTAGTATGTTGCTGTGTGTCCCTGGAATAATGAAATTGAGTCTATCTCAATTTGTCCAATTATTGAGGATTAAATATCAAAATTATTCATTTATATATTGTCACCTCCACTAGATCACAATATCCTAAAAACAAGGATTTATCTGTCATATCTGATTATATCTTAAAACAATGCATACTAGGTGGCTGAATAGATGAAGGGATGGATGGATGATGGATGGATGGATGGACGGATGATGGATGGACGGATGATGGATGGGTAGATTTTTTAAATGAGCAAATACGTGAATGAATGAACTCTGATCCTAATAACCATTATAAATTGTTGCCAGAATTAGAAATATAAAATATCCCCAACTTATTTAATTATAATTGTTTAATAAACTAGACAAGCACTGTGACAATAAGGTGGCATTACCACACAGGGACTTTTTGATATCTCTCCCACACCTCCACCCCCCACCTCCCAGGCCTTGCAGCTCGTTGACGCACCAGCACTACCCACGTGGAGTAGAATCATTTGTGCCACCAACACATCACTCCTCTCTCCACAGTCCAGGCGACACGTGCGGCCTGTGCATGTTCCAGCAGGAGGTGTTTGGGGGCAGCCAGCTAAGTGGGGGCTTCCAGGCCCGGGAGGCGGGCGACCCATGAGGTCACAGAGCCGCAGCCGCGCCCCTTCAAAAGAAACCACTCTGCCCTCGCCTTCAGGCTCTGAGGAAGCCAGGGCCACAGCACCCGGCGGCATGTGGTGGAGAGTTTGCAGCTGGCTGGTGTGGTCCCTTCCAGGTAAGGCCTTACAGCTAATGTTCTCTGACGCTCATTTGACTTAGTGTTTTGCCAAACCTTCCAGTCAACCAGCTGCATCCTCAGAGGAACTACTCTAGAAGGTGACCCAGGTAAATGTGCTCAGATGCCCCAGGGCACATCTGAGGGGAGCTAGTGCGTTTATTTAAGGGTAATGGGGACAGACGGCAAGGATTACTGCAGCGTGTGTCTCTGGGGGACCTTGGATGGCAAAATGTAACAAGTGTACCAGCTAAAAGAGCATCAGCTTTGGATTTAAAATTTCCTTGCTGTAGAAGTCGTAGCCAAATAATATAACTGTTCTGACATGCAATGTCAGTATTTTGAAATGAAGATGATAACAGTGCTTGATCTACCAAACTCCCTGGATTGTTAGAAGATTCAAATTTCAAATGTGAAAGCACTTTGAACATAGGCAAGTGCTACAGGACTCTTCCTGAGGTCAGAGATAATAATGAGCACAGCGAGACGTAGTGCTTATGTCCTAAGAGCCAGTTATACTTTACATTGTATTATAATTTTCAAATTTTATTTTTGTTTTTTTGATTCCAATGTAGCATTATGCAAATTAAAGACTCAGTTACCTTTTGAGCACAGGTAACATTATTCCTGCCCAAGGTGGGGTCCCTGATTGGTTGCAACTTGTATCATATTCTGGCAGAGGAAACCACACATGAAATGCTGCTTGCTGGTGTGTGTGTGTCTATGTGTGTGTGTGTGTGTGTGTGTGTGTGTGTGTGTGTGTGTGTGTTCGAACCCTGGGCCTGGAGGTATGTTTCACAAATGCAGTTATTATTCTAAGTGTGACTCACCATAGAATTGCATCGGAAAGGCTCTATTTAACAACTAGATTTCCTCCTTTACATAGTATTTTATTTTATACACTTCAATTTGTGCCTTCTTGTTTGATCCCTGTACCCTAAGGCACTTGATAAGTATTCAATTTTGTTAATAAATAATATCAGTTGCTTTAATAACTGACTTAAAGAATAGCTACTTACATTCAGAAAAACACACATTTAGACAGCTACAATTACAATGCTTTAAGTTAGTCTGAAGTTTAAAGCCCTTAACTGACCATAACTTTTTCAGGATTCAAGTTATTGTCATGTGAAACTGCCTCACAAAAATAAAATTTTAAATAAAAACAGCAATGACTATGTTTTATAACCTAGGTAAACCTGACAGAAGTCATTTAGAAATATACTCAAATATTATTCATAAAGAGGAGAGAGAAATATGTTTGTTGTGCAATGCACAGTATTGGATAATTTTTGTTAATTACATTTAATTTCAGCAAAGATACTGAGATAGGTATTAACATCCCTAATTTACATATGATAAAATTTGAGGTTAAAAGAAGTTAGGTAACCTGCCCAAGTTTTCACAACTAGTTAATGATAATGTAAGTAGCAGCTTACAAAGCACGTAGTAAAAGTATTTTCTTGTGAACCAATCTGTGTACATGTATGTGTGTGTGTGTATGCTTGTGTGTGTGTGTGTGTGTGTGTGTGTGTGTGTGTACTGGGTTGTGACAGAAAATGTGTTTCTTAATGTGGATCAAAAGTTTGACAGCCACTGACCACACAGTTGGGAGATCCATTTTTGAGAAACCCCAGTGTGAAAACTCATCTAAGGCCTCAGAGGGCATGTGGCCTCACTGAGGGCTGCGTGCCGGCTGCCTCTCTGGCCTGACCTTGCTCAGGCCCACCAGAGTCCCAGACAAGGAAGGAGCTGACCATGTTGCTTTGTTGGTAAAGAGGCAGCAAATCCATTTTGGCACCGCTATAAATGTCAGCTGTGTTTAGCTAATTGTATTATGGGAACATCACGCTACCTTCTAGCGTACAACTTCTAAGGCTGTGAAAAATGTATAGACCAGAGAAGTCCCATAATCTTGGAGCCTACCCTCTTGTCAAGGGTGTCATTGGCATAAATAGGTGCTAGGATGGTTAAAACAGTAAGAATGGAGAATGTGTCCATGAATCCCATTGCCCTATACTGTGGATGATGAAATCCCACCCCTGTGGCCTCCACTCTGGTTACCTGGTGGAGGTCGGACACAGGAGGCCACAGCATAGCTGCAGGGTGAGTGGGTCCTGCTGACCCGTCTTTGGACCGGGAAAAGCCTTATGTGCACTGACACGTATTTGAGACATTTTATTTAAAGTTGTATTGAAAGTAATTCGATTCTGACAGACTAATTGTTTCACTTGTCATGTCATGTATCTATTCTATCTACAAAGTAGAATTGCCCCTCCTCGTAGCGCACTGAGGGAGCAGAGCTTGCCTCCTAACTCATCGTTCATGGAATAAACTCTGGCTTGAGAATGACCTCGTGGCAGGTGTCTGGTTTTAACTCAGCTCTAATCTTTATTATTCAACATAATAATTACAGAGTCAGCATCTTATCACTGCATAGATACATTATGCATTTACTCAATGACTAAAATCACTAATTCAACTGATACTTACAGCCTTCCTCTGTGCTAGGACCTGGTCATATGAAATGCAGGAATGGCAAACAGTTTCTCCAAGGAGAGTGTAACCTCGCCCCCGGGACAGGCTTGTAACCACTCTGTGCAAAGGGCTGTGCTAAGTGCTTGAGAGAAGTCTAGTCCGAGCCTGTGGGGCCTGGAGGAGTGTCACCGGTCCTTGCGGGGAGGGTGGACCTAACGGCTGTTGGCAGGTTGGACAAAAGCGGTGTAATTTGAGTTGAGTCTTGAAAGAGAGAAGAAAGGCATTCTAGGCCCAGAGAACAGCTGGGACCGGAGCCCGTGTGTCCGGAGCCTGGGCTCCCTGAGAGCAGCAATGGCCTTCTGCATGGGGCGTTCGAAAAGGAGCCTCAGCCAGTGGTGTGAGGAGGCAGGAACCTTCTGGAATTTTGGTCTGATTCTTACAAGCAATGGAGCTGTACCAAGAAGTCTAGGAAAGGAACACATGTGATCAAATTTATGTTTTAAAAAATGTAATTCTAGAAGCAGATGAGGATGATAAACTCGAAGGGCAGGGACTAGCAGGAAGTGATTGCAGTGGCAAAGAAAGAAACCAGGGCTGCCTCAGCTAGAGCAGTGATAGTAGCAAAAAGCAAACAAATAAAGAGAGAGAGAGAGGAATAATTGATTAAAGCTATGTTTTGGGGAGAGAGAGCCTCTCAAATCCCTGGAATGCAGTGCTGGCGCTGACGTTAATGACGACTAGGAAGCACCGGAAGGAAGAGGTGGCAAGGCTGTGTGAGGTGTATGTGTGGCCTGGGGAGCAGTAGGAATAATGCGTTCCAGTTGGACACGTCCACTGAGGGTCCCTGCAGGACAGACTCTGTTCTGGAGCTTTTATTATTATCACACGCAAATCTAACCGACAAAGTGAGGAAAAGGAAGAATCCTTCGTTCTCTCTGCAGTCTACTGAGATGACCTCAAGTGGAGGTGGAGACCACGCACTGCAATCCCCCGGGGCGAGCACTGAGGGTGCTAGAAGGGCACATGTTGCACTTGCGCGTGCTGTGCAGGTGGCCGTGAGGCTGCTTGCCCTTCTGCTGAAGGGTGGTCACGTGCTTTGGCGTGGAGCCATCCCCCTGTCTGCACAGTTAGTTGATGGGGTGGGAAGTGGAGATGGGGAAGGTCACAGGTTCCATTTCTGTACACAAAGCAGTCCCGCTGAAGAGCCCTCACAGCCTGGCTCAGCAAGGAACCTCAGAGCACAAGCTGGGCACGGAGGGACGACTCCAGCCGCAGCGGGAACAACCCAGCCCAGAGTCCACAGTCCACTCCATGAGCATGGCCTACCAATGTGAGTGGTCACACCCAGGGAGACCTCAGCCCCTCCCCGCCGAGGCCTGCCCGTGAGCGTGTCCGAGCCCCATGGAACTCTGGAGCTCAGACAGGGAACGCCGGGCAGGAGGACAGGTGCTCAGGCCCCAGAGAAAGGGTGCGTGTTTCTAGACCCTGCAGGGAGGAAGTGGTGAGCAGAGAAGCCCCCACACCCCAGCCCTCTGATGCAGAAGGTGAAGCTCTGCCTCCAGACTTAGGTGAAAACAGTTGAACGGAGGAGCTCCAGTTCAGTTTTCAGTGTCAGTGAGAGGATCATGGGGAACGGTTACTTTAGAAGAGATGTCCTGCACCTAGGTCAGCTCTCTGCCCCCCTCTCCCGTCCCGCCCTCCCCCCCACCCTCACCCTCTCACCTGACCTGGACACGTGGAGCAAGCTTTTCAAGGCTCCCCCCCCCCCCCCCGCCTACAGTGACTTCCTGCCTCTAAATCAAGCCCAGGGTCTACATGACAACCTGAAAGACAAAGAGGCCTGTGCAGCCAACAGCAAGGCTTGGAGCAAAGAGTAAAGAGAACAACGCATTTTCTATGCCTGAAACACAGCCCCTTTCCATCTAAGCGCAGGCATCTCCAGTCGTGGTCAGCCTGGTCAGAGCCTGGTCCTGAATTACAGGAGCAAACACTAACCTTAGGAGACACAATTCTCACCATGTGCTGAAAAGCCAGACAATTTAATTCCTAGGCATGTATCCCAAGCAAAAGACCATGATCCTTAAAATGAGAGACATCTCTAATAATAAAAGCATAATATGCTAATTAGGCCAAACAGCCCAATGGCCTTCGGGCGACCTTCCGGATGAAGCTGGGGCTGCGAGGGCCGAGGCAAGCCGAGGGCCGAGCCCCTTGCACGATTTTGTGCATCGGGCCTCTAGTTTACTCATAGACAGGCCGCTGATAAATCTTGCCACTCCCATCTCCCAGATGCAGGCTTCCTGTCTCCACAATCATTTTACCAAAGGGAAGCACATTGGCAACATTTCTAAGTATAAACCTTGGGCCTCAAGGGTGAAATCAGGGCTGCTGGTTAACACTAGATTTTACTCTGTCATGGATTCAGTGTAGCCACTTCCCTCCTGTGTTCTTATTAGCAAGGAGAGAGCAGCAGTGCTGCCTGCACTGCAGTCCCAGCATGAGAGCTGGCATTAAACCCTGTCTTAAGCTCACAGTGAACGTTCCTGTAAGTAATGAATTTTGGAGAAATGAAAGGCATACTCACTGCCCTCCAGAAAGTTCCATCGGTTTGTGGGAAGCGAGATAATGCACAAGAACTAGAGAGCAAAGCAAGAATCTTGATGTCATGGCTATGGAGACAATGGGGTTAGTTCTAGGTTCAGACTCTTGGCTCAGAAGCTGTTTAACCTTAAAAAATTCTGTTGTCACTCAAAACCTCTCTACTAATATCCTTCTTATTCAATTGTGGGTTGATTCTAAAGATTAGAATATTGCCAAGGACCCACCCTAAGCAGGATTCTGGAACAATTCTGGAATGGAACAGTGAATTCCCAGAGCTCTCCAAAGTACTTTTCCTAATATTTGAAATTTATCACAAGCAAATAACTCCCTTCTTCTTTCTTTCTTAAAATTTTAAAATTTTAAAATTTAAGCTAATGCAGTAAGACTCATTATATTTCATGTTCATAATTTCTAACCCCACAATATTCTCATGCTTCTGGGAGTGTTTTGTACTCTCATTGATAAGAATTGTCATCCTCAGAAAAAGTATTTTTTAAATTTAAAACTTGAAGAAGTAACAAACAGCAACAAAGGTGCCAACTTATTTTTCCTTTCCCTGTCCTTTTTTCCGGATAAATTTATAGCTGCTTCACATCAGTTGTTTGCTGTTCTCTGGGGCTGTGACAGGGGCGGGGAGCCCCGTCCTCCCTCTATCCTGGATGCCTGCAAGGGGCGGGAGGCACCCACTGCTCCTTCATAAGCAAGGCCAGGAGGCCGGGGCCTGGGGCTCCTCACTCAGTGGGTGGAGTTCCAGGGCTGCAGACTCTGCAGCCTGCAGACCTGGGTGTGACCCACTCCCAGGCCTGTGCAACCTTGAGCCTCTCTTCCCTCATCTGTAGAGGGAGCCGCATAATTCTTCCTTCGAGGGTTAGCTTGAAACTTAAATTAGATGCAGGTAAGCCTGGCGGTGTGGCTCAGCGGTTGAGTGTCCACCAGGAGCCAGGAGGTCGCTGGTTCAATTCCGATCAGGGGCACATGCCCAGTTGCGGGCTCCACCCCCAGCAGGGGCGTGCAGGAGGCAGCCGAGGGATGATGCTTCTCTCTCATCCACGTTTCTCTCTATCCCTCTCCCTTCCTCTCTCTCTAATGGTCAATAAAAACATATTAAATATATCATAAATAAATAAATGCAGGTAAGAGGAACTGACGTAGGACAGAGCAAGTGCCAGTAGATGTCCAACTGTGCCCTTTCCCATCCAGACCCCCCACCCCTTTCAGCCCTCCTTCCCTCGCACCTCGGTGCCGGCTGAGGTCCTGTTTCTGGATGGAATGTGTATAAATACTCGAATAATTGGGGAGGTGGGTTGAGGCTGAGTCCCTGCGGGTGGTAGTGGGTTCTGGAGCCAGCTGACCACACCCCTTCTCTCCCTTGTTTTAGAAATAAGGCGCCCGGAACCCAGGGGTCCTGGTGCCCGCAGAGCGCCCCGAATCCAGGGGTCCCGGTGCCCGCAGAGCGTCCCGAATCCAGGGGCCCCGGTGCGCACAGAGCGCCCCGAATCCAGGGCCCCGGTGCTCGCAGAGCGCCCCGAATCCAGGGGTCCCGGTGCCCGCAGAGCGCCCCGAATCCAGGGGTCCCGGTGCTCGCAGAGCGCCCCGAATCCAGGGGCCCCGGTGCGCGCAGAGCCGCAGGGCCAGGCCTCGGGCACAGCTTCCCTCCGCAGGAGGCCCAGGGCCTGGGAGCACCTGCCCTGAGCGGGTCCCTCCCGTTAATCCTGACGCACGTGACCCGTCCCTCACTCCTGATTGGAGCTCAGGCGCACAGTCTTTCCCGATTGGCTAATTCAAAGGGAGGGGCTGGCCTTTGTGGTTTCCAGATGGGGCCCCAGGGAGCTGCAGGTCGTGCAGGTGGAAATGGCAGCAGTCGGACAGGAAAGATGACTGTTTATTCTCACACTCGCAGCGGCCTCCCTGGGCCCCGCGGAGACGGTGGAGGTGGAGGAGGGCCAGCCGGTGACCCTGAGCTGCGTGGCGCCCCCCGCGGAGCACGGCCCCCTGCAGTGGCTGGCGCCCTCGGGGTTCACCATCTTCTTAAACCAGCATCGCGGTGAGTGGAAGAACATGGATGGCTCCCTGCTCCCCCAGGGGTCTTGGACAGACACGGCGCCCGAAACCCAAGGGGGAGAGGGGGGGGCCGCAGAGGGAGGAGCCCCCCTGCTGTTCCACACGTGGCCGCCGGGGCCTCTGCACGGGAACCTCCCAGCGGCTGGGCAAGGGGCTCACAGCAGAAGCCCTTTTCCTGCCCGGCCTCGCTCCTCACCCACATCACGGTGCCAGGCTCCGTGGCCATGGACGGGCAGCAGCACAGGTGCCCGGTCCCACACCTGCAGCCGCTGCGCCCTGTGCCCTCCACTGCCCCCTCCCTCCCTCAGCCTCTGCACAAACTCCTCAGGGGGCCCAGCCTGCGTGCAAAGGGAGTTGCTTTCCCTTTTATTGAGAGACTAGAGGCCCGGTGCATGGATCCGTGCACGGGTGGGGTCCCTCGGCCTGGCCTGCGGGGATTGGCTGAAACCTGCACCAGGCCTCCAACATCCCCTGAAGGGTCCCAGAGGAGAGGGCTCAGGCCAGACCGAGGAACCCCGCCGTGCACACACTGGGCCTTTAGCATGCATATGAGATCTTTGGTTAATCTCTTCCTGCCCTTGCCCCCCCCCCCCCCCCTTCCCTCTGAAATTCATCAGTCTGTTCCATGTTTCCATGCCTGTGCATTGAGAGTCTGCCCCCTGGTGGTCAGTGTGCACAGTAGCTGACGGTTGAGTGGTCGAACAGTCGGATACTTAGCATATTAGCCTTTTATATGTATAGATTATTGACATATGGGTTTCAGGTGTACAACATAATGATTGATATGAGTATATATTCAATAAGTCTGATTAGCATGTGTCCCCTCACATAGTTACATTGTTGTTGCCTGCAGGATTCTTAAACATCTATTTCATTCATCTCTAGAGCAGGATTCTAACCCTCCTCTTCATACTGAGGTCATTATATATCCCCACTCAACATTTCCAAAGCCACACACTTGAAACATCTTCAAAACAGCAAACTTCATTCTGCCTTTGAAAAGCAGAGCAGATAACAATAATACTATTGTTAAAAGTTCTGACTGAGAAACTTTATGTAGAGACTAGAGGCCCAGGGCACAGATTCGTGCACAGGTGGGGTCCGGCTGGCCCGCCCCAATGGGCGCTGATGGGGCCTGGCCGGTGGGGGGTAGGGAACTCGGGAGGTTGGCGGCTGGACCCACCCTCAATGGGGGGGGGGCAATAGAGGGTGGGGCCGATCAGGGGGAGGGGCTGCGGGCGATTGGGGCCTCAGTGTGCGTCATAGCAACTGGTCGTTTTGGTCATTTCGGTCATTCCTTCATTCCAGTTGCTTGGCTTTTATATATAGAGACAATGCTGTTATATAATGCCTTCGGATGTTTTGTTTTGGGCTTTTTAAGGTGATGGCATGACCAGATGTCTCCCCAGGAGGCCTGGATCTAGTTGGGTGGTTCCCCTTGCCCCTGTACATTGTTGCTGTAAATGGGGAAAGGGGGCAGGGGGACCCTGGCATATAGTATGCAGAGAGTCTGGGATCAGGGGTCAGGGATGCATTTAAACCCCATACAGTACACAGAACAGCCCCCCACGACAAGGAATCAGGGACTCAAAAGTCAATAGTGCTGAGGTGAAGTCCTTCTTCTAGTTCATCTGACATCGGAGGGACACAGTGTGGTTCTGGGTGAGAAATAGCTTTCCTTGCTCAGCCATTCTTGGTTTAACAGTTCTAGGCTTGTTCATATTATAAATCTCAACAGAAAAGAAAAAAGAAAGGGAGGGAGGGAGGGAGGAAGAGAGGACTGGTTAGCTGAGGGCCTCAGACTGCGATGGGCCTCCCCATAGAACCGATAGGAACAAACACCTGGAAGGACAAAGTCATAATTTGGGGGGAACTTCAAATAACAATGAACTTTTAAAAATAAGAAGCACCCAGCTGGAACAATGAATACCAATGCATTTATTTTACATTCTTCACATTCATTCTGACAAGACAACATCAAATGAATCAGATTTCAAAAGGTAAATCATAGTGGGGCATTTTTTTTTTATTAAGCAAACACATCCTTTAAAAAAAAACCCACAAGTTTTTTTATTTTCTTTTTAGAGAGAGAGAGAGAGAGAGAGAGAGAGAGCGAAAGAGAGAGAGAGAGAGAGAGAGAGAGAGAGAGAGAGAGAGAGAGAGAGAGACATGGATGTGAGAGTGCCTCCTGCGTGCTCCCCTGGGGCTGGGCTGAAACCCGGCATGTGCCCCAACCGAGAATCCAACCAGCAACCTTTGGGTTCACGGGACAATGCCCAACCAACCGAGTCACACCAGCCAGGGCTAGTGGGGCGTTTTTCACAATGTAATGTCCAAAATTCTGTAAAATTCTCCTGCCACCCGAACCATCCACCAGCATAGTGTTCTTAATTTCATACAAACAGAAATAAAGCAAATGCTTATTTCACAGACACCAGGATCAACATATTTTATTTCCTATTCTCATTTCAAGCTAAGGAGAGGCATCCTGCTGGTAACACTAGAATTTGTAAGTCAGCTCAATCCAAGATGTGATATTTGTTCCTTTGAAGTGTGGAAATCAGAGCTATTCCTGCGAATAATCCATCCACCAAGAATCTGTATTCATCTGGTACTTTTCCTCATAACATGCTCTCCCCCTCTTCCCCCATACAGCTTTAAAAAATACCAAATACCAGCTTCTTCATCACTCCCCCAATGAGCTCTCCATCCGCGTGGCCAATGTGACTCCGCACGACGAAGGCGTGTACACGTGTTTACATTACAGCCGCTCCGTGAGGAAAACAAAGGCAGTGAAAGTGGTGGTGCTGGGTGAGTGCCTCACAGCAAGGTGCCAGGAGGGAGCGGGGCGCCTAGGAACATTACATGTTATTTCTAAACTTAACATTTTAGTTTTAAAAGGTTCCCTCTAGCTATGACCTGGGCACCTCTGCCATCTTTTGTTGGAAGGAAACAGAAGGGAACACTTTGAGTTGCAAGCCCTTAGATCAGTGGTTCTCAACCTGTGGGTCGCGACCCCTTTGGCAGTCGAACGACCCTTTCACAGGGGTCACCTAAGACCATCCTGCATATCAGATATTTACATGATGATTCATAACAGTAGCAACATTACAGTTATGAAGTAGCAACAAAAATAATTTAATGGCTGGGTCACAACATGAGGAACTGTATTTAAAGGGCCAGAAGGTCGAGAACCACTGCCTTAAATTAAAATGTGAATTCATGAAAGTTGTCTTTGGACTCAACTAAGTTTTCTCTCCCAGAAACTAAAAAAGAGAATTAATATTTGATGACCTGTGACTAGGCTCCAGGGGACCAGAGGTGAACTGGGCACCACCTCTGCTCACAAGGCCCTTGCACACTCGTTCCGGAGGGCAAAGTGTGTGTAAAGAAAGTAGAGCATTATGACAGCAATGAAGTCAGATGTGACTGCACTGGAAAATCAGCTCACATCCTCTGCCCAAACCATTTCCTCTCTCTTGCAGGGGGTGGGGGTGGGGTGGCGGGACTGGAGGAGGAGTGACAGCCTCCTGACCCAGCGACCTGGCTCAGCTCTGGGTGTCACTTTTGGCAGGCTCACGTCCACTATCTTTACCTGCCGGCTTTCTCTGTGGCAGAACAGCTGAATCAACAACATAATTCCCCATGTCATACCAGTGAACTCACGCTTCTCTTACTGAGTTAGTATGTGCGGTGCCGTCCGTAAAGTAATGGCATGGTGACAAAGTGTCAGGAAAGGGGTGGCTCCTGGGGAAGACCCATGTGCTCAGCCCAGGGCCTTCTGTCCCCCTCGCTGGCCACCGCACAGCACTCTGCTCGGCTGTCTGTGTGTCCTCCTGGCAATCAGAGCAGCCGTGAACACCTCCATCATTGCACTGTCACACATGAGCCTTTTCCCCACGTGATCTTTTCATGAACAGTTTGGGGTTCAGTCTGTCACTAAACGACTAGTTCGGCATCTAACACATTGAACCACACTTGGCGCTGGCTTCCCAACACCTGGATGGCAGGTGGATGAGTAAATGGATGTGAAGAGCGCAGGTCTGGACCAACGTGTGAAGTAGAATGGGAAGAGTGAGAGACTGACTACAGAGTATGTCCAAGGCAGGAGCAGGAAGAAAGAGATACAGGAGCCCTTTGTAAGACACATGGTCTTTGATGTTGGAAGAGAAAAGTAACTTGTGGTGAAGTGAGTCATTTCTCAGGAAGTTTAGGGCTTAAACAGCCAACTTATAACCCAATTTCTTCACGTCACAGACCAGGAAATTGATAAACCAAAACATCGGATGACTAACCCAAGTTCTTACAACTAGTTGGTGACAAAGGTGGAGCGAGAATTCAGGACTCTATTCCTCACCTAGTGCTCAACCAATCAACACAGTCCTATATCAAAGGTGAAGCATTGCTTTTGTAAGAGAGTCAGTTGGAGGATTCCCAGGGACTAATCACATGCTGGGCAGCAACCATCTGACTCTCGTCAAGTAGCTGCGCAGGCACAGCAAACTCCTAACTCTGTTCTGGGAGTGGTCAGGTGGAGATACGCCATGGCTCAGCCCAGGCCCACAGTGACCCCTGTGTGAGCAGGTCCCGGGCTTCCTGAGATATGCAGACCAGCTAAGTCAGCACAGAAAACTCGTTTTTTTTTCTAGCAACTCCTCTCAAGTCAACCCTGGAAGCCTCCGTTATCAGAACGCAAAACAGGGAAGAGCAGGTGGCACTGACATGCTCCACGGTGAGGAGCAGGCCCCCGCCACAGATAATCTGGCAGCTGGGGAACCACACGGAGCTCCCAGGTGAGTGCAGGCCCTTGGCTCCCCTCCGGGTTTACCTCCTAAATTTCTGAACAATTCTGTGAATGGTTTGGCGTCCCCTGGTGGCAATAGGTGTCAGAAATCACCATTCAATAATTTTCTGTTCTTTATAACCAATTGCTGTTACGTTTTAATCTTGGAAGGCTAATCACAAATAACATTATAACACTAGAGGCCCGATGCACAAAAATTTGTGCACTTGGAGGGGGAGGAGGTCCCTCAGCCCAGCCTATGCCCTCTTGCAGTCTGGGACCCCTCGGAGGATGTCCGCCTGCTGGCTTAGGCCTGCTCTCTGGGGGGTTGGGCCTAAGCTGGCAGTCAGACATCCCTCTGGCAGCCCAGCAACCCTCGAGGGATGTCCACTTGCCAGCGGGGAGCAGGCCTAAGATGCAGTCAGACATCCTTAGCACTGCTGAGGAAACGGGAGAGGCTCCCACCACCACTGTACTGGCAACTGTCAGCCTGGCTGTGGCTGAGCAGAGCTCCCCCTGTGGGAGCACACTGACCACCAGGGGACAGCTCCTGCATTGAGCATCTGCCCCTGTGGTCAGTGTGTGTCACAGTGACCAGTCATTCCCAGTCGTTCTGCTGTTAGGGTCAGTTTGCATATTTCCCTTTTATTATATAGGATAGAGGCCTGGTGCATGGGTGAGGGCTGGCTGGTTTGCCCTGAAGGGTGTCCTGGATCAGGGTGGGGGTCCCTGCTGGAGTGCCTGGCCAGCCTGGGTGAGGGACTGAGGGCTGTTTTCAGACTGGCAAAGCCCCCCCCCCCCCCCCCCCCCCCGCCGCCTGGTGACGGAAGCTCCCAACCTCTTTTTTTTTCTTTTTTCTTTTTTTATTCTGGGATTTATTTACCTTCTATAATTGAAACTTTGTAGCCTTGAGAGGAGCTCAGAGCCGGCCAGGGTGAGCCTCCAGCTCCGTGGCCATGGCCGGTTGAAAGCAGGTATCTGGGGTTTATTTACCTTCTATAATTGAAACTTTGTTGCTTTGAGTGGAGCTCAGAGCTGGTCGTGGCAGGCGGGAAGCTTGGCTTCCTCCATCATTGGGGCAACCAAGCCTCCTGCTTGCTCCAGCTCCGTGGCATACTGGCCGCCATCTTGGTTGGGTTAATTTGCATATAGTTGCTCTTATTGGCTGGTGGGCATGGCATAAGGCATAGCAAAGGTACAGTCAATTTGCATGTTTGTCTTTTATTAGTGTAGACTAGAGGCCCGGTGCACAAAAATTTGTGCACTCGGGGCGGGGGAGGGGGGGTCCCTCAGCCTGGCCTGTGCCCTCTCGCAGTCTGGGACCCCTCGGGAGATAACGCCCTGCTGGCTTAGGCCTGCTCCTGGGTGGCAGAGGGCAGGCCCAATCCCTAGGTGCAGCCCCTGGTCGGGCTCAGAGCAGGGCCAATTGGGGAGTTGGGGCGCCGCCCACTGTCATGCACAGAGCAGGGAGATTGGGAGGTTGTGATACCACCCTCAGTCACGATCAGGGTAGGGCCGATTGGGGGGTTGGGGCACCGTCCCCTGTCACACTCAAGGCAGGGTCGATGGGGAGGTTGCAGTGCCACCCCGTCATGCACAGAGCAGGGCCAATCAGGGGGTTGGGGCACTGCCCCCTGTCACTCACAGAGCAGGGCCCATCAGGGGGGTTGGGGCTCTGTACCCTGCCACGCACAGAGCAGGGCCAATCAGGGGGTTGGGGCGCTGCCCCCGTCACACACAGAGCAGGGCCCATCAGGGGGTTGGGGCACCGCCCTCTATCACGCACAGAGCAGGGCCGATCAGGGGGTTGGGGCGCCGCCACTCTCACACTCAGGGCAGGGCCGATGGGGAGGTTATGGCTCTACCCCGTCACACACAGAGCAGGGCCCATGGGGGGGCGGGGAGTTGGGGAGCTCCCCCCTATCAGGCACAGAGCAGGGCTGATCAGGGGGTTGGGGCGCCTTCCCCTGTCACGAACAGAGCAGGTTGGATAGGGAGGTTGTGGCCCCACCCCCTGTCACACACAGAGCCACAGGGCGATCAGGGGGTTTGGGCGCTGCCCCCTGTCACGCTTATCCTGGTGCCGGGAGGCCTCTCAGGTCCGCTAATCCCGGTGCTGGGAGGCATATTACCCTTTTACTATATAGGGTAGAGGCCTGGTGCAAGGGTGGGGCCAGCTGGTTTGCCCTGAAGGGTGTCCTGGATCAGGGTGGGGGTCCCCACTGGGGTGCCTGGCCCACCTGGGTGAGGGGATGATGGCTGTTTGCAGCTGGTCACACATCCTTCAGGGTGGGGGTCCCCACTGGAGTGCCTGGCCAGTCTGGGTGAGGGGCTGAGGGCCGTTTTCAGGCTGGGGGTGACTGAAGCTCCCAACTGCTCCTTTTTTTTTTTTTTTTTTTATTCTGGGCCAGCTTTAGCTTGAGGCTTGGCTCCAGCTCTTAGGCCTCTGCGGCTGAAAGTAGGTTTCTGGCCTTTGCTTACAATGTTGCGAATCTGCTGGCTGAAGTCTGGCGGTATTTGTTACAATGTTTCTTAAACTGCCCGCTCAGAGGCCTGCAGCGCAGGCAGAACATTGGTTTCCTCCGTCACTGAGGCAACCAAGCCTCATGTTAGTTTCAAGCTGCTGGACTGCCGGCAGCCATCTTGGCTGACAGTTAATTTGCATATCTCGCTGATTAGCCAATGAAAAGGGTAGCGGTTGTATGCCAATTACCATGTTTCTCTTTTATTAGTGTAGATGTTTTGTGCAAAGCAAGGTAGAAATCTAAAATGTGATGTTTATAATAGCATCTTAAAATTTGACAGCATTTTATAAAATAAAAGACAAAATGCAGCTATTACCTGTGAGCATAAGCTCCTTCCTAGACATGACATTGAAAGCACATTTACATGCTACATGGCCTTTCTTATATGGGGCAGAACAGTGTCATACCCTAGATGACGGTAAGTAATTATGTAACAGAATCTAAGCCTCAAGCTGCTGATGGAACCGGGTAACCATCACGCATAGAAACGGTTTGAGCTTGTTGCTATTTCAGCAGCGTTACACGTGGTTTGACATCGTCTTGGGTCTTAGAGCTGAAGGACCCTTTCTGGCGGGGAAACCGAGGCCAGTGAGCCCCGCGCAGAAAGCTTGAGCCTCCGGGTCCTGCAGGAGGCCAGCTGTCCTTGCCCAGCAGGCACGCCTGGGGGCTGTCAGGAGGGGAGGGTTGATAGGAGCTTCTCTGCTGTGGTCACCGCTGCCCTCTGTGGAGAGGCCAAGCACAGGCAGGCAGCGGTCTGTGGTCAGAGCAAGGGTAGGAGGCTCACAGGCTGGCAAGAGGGCCAGGCCTGGTTTCTGAGAGCCACACCGCCAGGAACCGCCGGCAGCCGCGGCCTGGCCTCACGCAGCGCCTGTTGCCCACAGGGGACACCTCGCACGCCTTTGACAGCGACCGCAGGGCCTGGAACAGCAGCAGCGCGCTCAGGGTCCCCGCGCGCCGGGGCTCCGCGGTGGACTGCGTGGTGCGCCACAGGGGCCTCCGCGGAGGGCGGCTGGTGGTCTCCTTCCGGTTTGAAGATTTGGGTAAGAACTGATGACGACTGTCATCATTTTAACTTTCCTCAGTGTTAACTACCAAACCCAATGGAACGAAGCTCCCCTTAGCGAGTTCTCTTAATGATGGAAGCTTCTCCAGCTGGGCAGCCCGTGGCAGCTTTTCCCACACTCCTCGCCTCCACCCCGCCCCGCTGCCTGGGAGCCGCGCCTGCGTCACACGCTCACAGTGCCAGCTGGCTTTCTGATTGTGATGGCACATGCTCACGCGTCACGCCTGCTTTCTGATTGTGATGTCACATGCGCACAGTGCCACGCTGGCTTCCTGATCCTGACGGCCAGGTCAGGGACGTGCCTCGGTGCAGCGCAGTCATGTTTCGGGGAGACCATGTGAACCGCACGCATCGCGCCTTTATATTTGACCCCAAAGGAGGTCATACGAACTGAAATCCATCTAGCGTGTCGGTATCATTTGATGTGAACACGAGGCACTCACTTGGGGACATTGTCATGATCATTCTGTAGATGTTAAACTGTTTTGGAAGATTTTAGTTTAATCGTTAATATTCTGATCAAACACAAGACAGTAAAAATCAACAAAACATCAAGTATTCAAGGCGAAGAGGAGTGGCTTCCATTTTCAGAATCTCTAGTCTCCGACTCCTCGGCCCTAAGGGGAAGAAACACTTTTTTACATGAGAGAACCTTTTGAGCAAGAAGCTCCGAGTCCCGCGTGGTCCCAGAGCGCACCGAGGGCCAGGCCTCTCTCAGGGGCAGCGCCTGGGAACCGCTCCCTGCGCCAGCGAAGCAGGAGCCTGTGCGGCTGCCGGAGCGTCCTCTGTGGTCCGCGTGAGCCAGTGCCTGAAAGGCCCCTGCTCCCAGACCGGACCTGGGAGCTGCCCCTGGCTCCCCGCATCCCTCGCCGCATCCCTCGCTGCCACCGCGCCCACCGTGGCTTCCATCAAACCGCAAGCGCTCCTTGAGGCTGCCGGCGGCGGGGCTGTGACCTGACGCAAATACTTGGCTCCGCGCCCATCGCCCATCGCCCATCGCCCATCGCCCATCGCCCATCGCCCACGGGTGGCGGGAGCACAGGGCAGGCGGGGCCACGGGAGGTCACGAGGAGAAGGAGACTGGATGTGTTGATGCTCCTGAAAGGATTCCCGCGGTTCTGAACCAGAGCACCCGCAGCCCGCAGCTCGGAGCCACACCTGCCAGACCGCACAGCAGCAGCAGCGCGGACCGCCCCAGGGACCGAATTCATCTCCGCAGCCTCCAAAGGCGGAGTCCTGATTTCCTACCGCTTATTTGACGATGGGATAAAAACAGAAAGTTGAGCAACTGTGGAACTAACTTTTTAATAGCATTTAATCTTTTTAAATTTGAACTTAAATAGTCGTAGCACCTGGTGGTGCTGCATGGACTAGCCGAGGGCTGTGGCATCTGATCAACCAGAACGACAAGCCTCCAGTCCCGCCATCAACCTCTAAAGTGGTTTGTCCAGCAGCTTGCCAACTGAGAAGATAAATCCAGCTTAATATCTATGGACTCCAGTTTATATATATTCATGCATAAAACAGGTTCTATGGATATTGATGCATGCAACATAGAAAATATAGAAATATTGCCTATGTATGTATATATGGTTTTTATATATACATGTATTATTATATATCCAACAAGATATATAATGTGTATATATACATATACATACCCTGTTTTGTACATAAACATATAATTATCTAATTTTACATAGTATACTATACATTATTCTAGAAGACCTTAATCATGGATAAATTTTATTCTATGTGTCCCCAATATTTCTCATATGTTGCTCTTCTTGTCATTTTCTTCTAGTATGTCTAGTTGCCTCACTTTCAAGCATTTTTCTCTTTTCCTTGCCAGTAACTCTCCCGTTTCTTCGATTTTCTCTGGTGTCTTTGTGGTCACCGAGTTCGTTTTACCTTCAGTCCATGTTACTATTTCTCTAGTGTTTCCTTAGTGGTTCCTCTTCCTTTTCTTGGTGCTCTTGTGTTCAATTCAGGCTTTTTAAAACAGTTTTCAAAAAATGTTAATGTTTAATTAAAACAAGAAGACACTAAAATCAGGGAGCCCTTTGATTAAATGAAGTTCTCATAGATTTCATAGGGACACACCCCTTGTCGCCTGTCAGTATTTGCAAATTGATGGAAACTTTTTTTTTTAAAATATATTTTATTGATTTTTTACAGAGAGGAAGGGCGAGAGATAGAGAGTCAGAAACATCGATGAGAGAGAAACATCGATCAGCTGCCTCCTGCACATCTCCTACTGGGGATGTGCCCGCAACCCAGATACATGCCCTTGACCGGAATCGAACCTGGGACCTTTCAGTCTGCAGGCCGACGCTCTATCCACTGAGCCAAACCGGTTTCGGCCAGAAACCTTTTTATACACTCCTTGGGTGCAGGCCTATTCACAGCTCAGAGCTGTGCTAAGCGGACCTCTAGAAACATTTCTAGATACTGTTTTATATTACACAATTACCATTTAGTAAGCACTGTGCTTAACAAAAGCCAGCATGGTGCTAAACATGTGGTATGAATTAATTCTCACAGAAAACGCCAAGAGGTAAATGCACTTAGTATCTTCATATTGTAAGTATTAAGAAACTGAGCATTCAAAACATTAGGCATCTTACTCAGATTCACTCAGCATCAAGCAAGTAACGCATTGGAACCCAACCCCGTCCGAGCCTGATCCAAAGCCACCTAAGAGGGAGCGGCTAGGTGTGTGAGTGGGTAGATGATGGACAGCAGGGGGTGGGCAGGGAGAGACGAGTGGAGAAGGCGGAGACCCTTTGCCCCGGGTGCCAGATGCTCCTCCCCAGAGGTCACAGGCTGCACCCCAAAGCCAGGGAGCTGGGCAGCCAGGGGCCACAGGGCCACACACCAGCCATGAGCTACAGAGCAGCAGCTCTGAGGCGTCTGCAAAACCTCCGCGAGCAGGTAGCAGGCGAATACATCCTCCACCCTGTGCAGTGAGCACGCTGTGGGCAGGCTTGGTCTTCACCATGGCAGAATTTTGTTTTTCCCTTTTCTAGTCACTGGTCAAGAGGCGGCCTCAGATGCCCCGGGGAAAAGCTCTCCGTCCTCACGAGACACCCTGCAGGCCACTAGCACTGGTGAGTGTCGAAATCATTCCAACTTTAAAAATCCTGCCTCTTTGGGAACTCAGTTTTCCAATAATAAGTTTTAAGAAAGTGGTTTCTTGTTTTGTTTTGTAACAAGACCATTCAGGACTCCCTCCAGCTTTGTGGTGACTGGAGAAGTGCCATAGTTAACCATTGAGGGTTCAGAGTAGCTAACACCTTGTAAGCTTTCTCTCTCTCTCTCTCTCTCTCTCTCTCTCTCTCTCTCTCTCTCTCTCACACACACACCTTGTGACATTTGCATGTCCACTGTGGAGACTCGTTTCTTTGCTTTTCCATCTAGAATAGACCAAAAACAAAGAGAAAAGGAGCAGGACCTGGAGATTTGATGTTTCTTATCATCAAGTAACAAAGTCACCTTTGAAAGTTTGTCACTTACTTGGTTGTCAAAAACTCAGATAGTTTTAACGACAAAATTGAACTATAAATGCAGAAGAAGGCAGAAAGCCTACATTATAATTTGTAGACAGTGAGCCCACTCGCTGGTGAACTCTGGACAATGATCACATATGTCAGTTATGTTTTCTCTCACTCAGCTTAGCATCTGGTAACAGCCAGTGCTGAGAAAGTGCAGTAGCAGCCACTGGGGGCAGGATGCAGGCGGCCGTGGTGCGGTGAGCGCCACCATGAGCCTCACCCAGAGAGGCTGCAAGTCCGACTCTTGCTTTTCAGAGGCATCTGCAACAGTGTGATTGGTGGGATAAATGCTCTCGTAGCATCATCACGTGCACACTTCTGAGTATCAGATCACACTTAAAAATTGCTTATCTTGAATCATATTTAAAAGTAAATGTTTGGGGGTTTTAAACTGATAAATACACTGTGTGCCATACAGTTTTTTGAAGAACAATGGAAATTGAAAATATGAAGTGGAATAGCCACATCATTTGCTTCATAAGCCAATATTTTTATAAATGTTTAGAATCTAGTTGTCTTTAAATTGGCTGACACTCAATTTTTTAACAACTCAATTTTTTGCTCTGCCTTTTCATATATAAGAGTTTAAAAATGTGGTTTCTAAAACTCCTTTCAATTTTAAATTTTTACAATTTTATTTACTGTTAACAATAGCCATTTTCAGTAGGAGAATAGGTGGTTTCATTCCCTTGTGTAACGGGCTAAAAAGCCAGAGACTACAACGGGAAAAACCTCGGGAGGAGAAACAACAAAACCAGGAAAAGATTGTTGTGACTTTTACAAACTGTCTCCCCTAGCAAAGGCACCTGGAACATCCCTCCCCTGGGGGGGGGGGGGACACACACAGGTTTGAATGACAGCCGAGCCCACTTCTAACATCGAGGCATTGCTTTGTGCATTTCAGGCTCAGGTTCCCATCCATAGAGCTCGGACGCGTCCTTCACTGTCCAGGTGTCTCCAGAGGCATCCTACGGCCTCACCGACAGACCTGGTTCAGGAAGGAAGTGCACATATGGCTTTATGTTGGGCTCTGACTTTCAGTGTTGGCTCCGCCACCGCTTTGCTGCAGGACTTTAGCTGATTTATTTACATTTTCTAAAACTCTGCTGCCCCAGAGCTGTGGTCAGAAGTAACATGCTCAGTCTAAGGCAGGGGTGGGCAAACTTTTTGACTCGAGGGCCACAGTGGGTTCTTAAACTGGACCGGAGGGCCGGAACAAAAGCATGGATGGAGTGTTTGTGTGAACTGATATAAATTCAAAGTAAACATCATGACATAAAATGGTACGGTCTTTTTTGTTGTTGTTTTATTCATTTCAAACGGGCCAGATCCAGCCCGTGGGCCATAGTTTGCCCACGGCTGGAAGGCCTGGTACAAAGCAAATGTTCAAAACACATTAACCGTCAGAAAATAAGGCAAAGCAAGCCAGACCGTTCACCTCTATTTGGGGAAGACATCTGCCGTTCAGAAGTGGCCTCGTTGTTCTTAGTGAGCATCACTAAACTTGGTCGCCAAAGCTGTTTGCTGCTTCTGGATGACCTTGTGTGGTGGATACACACTCTATGCACAGTCGGAGCCATATGTCCTGTGTTGCTCTCACCTTAGTTGCAGCGATGGAAGGTTTTAGTACATCAGCGACGGACAAGGAAGAGGAAGAACAAACCACTCAAGACCCCGACTTGACCACTGGTACGTGTCCCCCACCACCTTTAGAATAAACACTTGACATTTTAACCTCTTAACCAGTAAGTCCAATGTTTTTTTCAGTCCTCATTCCTCTTGACTTTTCTGCTGTTCACATCACTGCTCCCTGACTTAGCTACCTCCTGCCTCCCTGGTCTGTGCGTTTGCTGCCACTCCTATGCCCATTAGCTGACTTCCCTCCCTCCTGTCACTTCCTGTATGTATATGTGTTTCTGATTTTACTTCCCCATCCGTGGTTCTTTCCTTAATACTTAAAGAGTTGACCCCTTCCCAAGACTGTCCCTGATGCCACCGGGCAGGAGATTTTGTACTTGTATTTCCAGAACATTCTCCTGAGCATTAGTCCCTGTTTCATCCCAGTTCCTACATTTCTCAAGCTCAATTTCCTGCCAACTCCTCAAATTCAACATTGCTAACCACTGAGCAACCTCTGTTCCCACGAAATCAGCTCAGGCCCAAACTACGGTCTCCTCCTTCATGACTGTCTGTGCGTGTGTATGCGTGCGTGCGTGTGTATGCATGTGTGTGCATGTGTATGCACGTGTGTGCATATATATGCATATGTGTGTGTGTGTATGCATGTGCGTATATACACATACATATGAAACCAGGGCCTTTTGAGTCATTTCTTTCAGGCATTTTGATCCTGACCCTCATCATCTCCTGCATGCAGTATTATAACTTCAGCTTTCCTTCTATCATCCATTGTGAGCATCTTACCATCCAAACATCCCTTCGCACTTTTCACACCTGTGTTCAGGAAACCTCTGCGGCTCCTGAGCGTGAGCCTTAAACCTCCCCTCCATGGAGTGCACTCTGCCTCCGCCCTCTGCAGTTCCGTCTCTGTAAAGTCCCGACAAGAATACGTTTTTCTGAAAACATCTCACTTAGATTGCCCTGCCCTCGCTTATCCTAACTCGCCCTGCTGAAAGGAAAGACCTCTCCACTCCTCTCCTGACCCCTCTTCAATGTAAATTTCTTCATTGGCACTTTCCTGACTGAACCCCTGAACACAGTATAATAGTGACACATGTGGATCTACGTTTTGGCATAGATGGCTTACTTCTTTTTGTTTTTATTAATCTCCTAGAGGCCTGGTGCATGAAATTCGTGCACAGGTAAGGTTCCCAGGCCTGGCTGGCACTCATTCACACCTGCCTTGGCTAGCCTGGTGCCACCCGCTCGCTGGCCCCGCCTCCCACAACTGATTGGGGTGTGTGGGCTGGCAGCAGCTCCTGTGTTGAACATCTGCCCCCTGGTGGTCAGTGCACATCATAGCGATCAGTCATTCCACCATCTGGTCAATTTGCATATTCAGGTTTTATAGCTAGATTTGTTTACACACATGGAGAACTACCCCTGAACGATAGGGGTGTGCCTGCTGCAGCCCAGGCATGGCATTCCGCACAGAGCCCACACTCCTTACTGCTTGTTGGTTGGGCTGAGGGGGCCAGGAAATTGAGCAAAGCTAGAGCCCATGGAATCAGAATTCTAGGTTTAGGAAAGACCTTTACGGGCTCATCAAGTTTATTTCCAAATGCCTTCATGTAAGACCACATTCAACCTAGTCAAGATCAATAAATATTCATTTTATTTGCATAGTTTTTTTAAAATTAACAATCTCTCTTGCTAAACTGCTGGGAGCCGGTCCATCCTTGCTGTTTCAAGGGACCTGGCATATATGGCATACGGTTCTTAATATGTTTGCTCACCTTCTTGGCGCTGTGTTTTAACCAAAGTCACCTCTCCGAGAAAGGTTGAATCCCCAGGTAGGGATTTTCCCCTGAAGTTAGGGAGGGAATAAAACCCCTCAACTAAGTGCCAGGCGGGTAATTAATCCCTTTAACTACGAACAATCATGCTTAAACTACATAATCTTTTCTCCCTGGAATGGAGATAAGAAACGCCCTAACCTTTGTAATAGAGATTGATAGGATTGAATCAACTGGTATAAATACAGTTGTAACAAGACAGAAACACTCAGAACTTAGAACAGAATCAAGAAGACAGAACTCATGAGACAGAATTCAGAAGACAGAACTCAGAACACAGAACCAGACAGAGAGACAGAACTTCAGACACAGAACTTAGAACACAGGGCTTGGAAGACAGGACCAAGAGAGACAGAGCCTAGGCACAGAACCTACATAGAACGTTCTCTAGAGATAGAAGAACTTCGCTGGAGAGAGCATGCCGGAGGATCCTGGACAGGGACTGGCCTCGGAGCCTGGAGGCGGAGCCTGGCAAGAGATCAACTGAACACTGTCTCCATGCCCTTCCTTCTTCGCCGACTCCGTCCACACCTTTGGGGACCCCTGGACCTGCTGGGGTTGGACCCCGGCACTAAACCACACTTTGCTAAAAAAAAAAAAAAAAGTATTCCTTACAGCTAATTTGAATCCCGACTATCATTTAAGTCAATATTCTCACATGTTTTCCCAAGAAATGAAAAATAACTAGTTCAATACCTATATAACTTAAAAACCTTTTCCAAATTATCCCACAAAATTACTTTGTTTATATTCTTGCTTTCAGAGAGTAAATAGTATGAATCTTTTTACCTTCAGGGTAAAGCTCTTTGTCTCTTCATCTGAGCTGCCTATTAGCCTACCAACCCTATCTTTTGGAAGGGTGTGTGTACTCCCCAGTGAACAAAACCCCTCAAGCCATCTAAAATCCGTCCATCTTCCTTATAGGTGCACACCCTCAGTATGACGGGCTGGTGAGGAGGAAAAGCGGCATACTGCTGCTCACGCTCGTGGCCTTCCTCATTTTCATTCTCTTCGTCATCGTCCAGCTTTTCCTAATGAAGGTCCGGAAAGCACATGTGATCTGGAAGAAAGGTGAGCCGCCGAGAACCAGGTGGAAGCAGAAGATGCTGAAACAATTGGTTGCAAACAGGAGAATTCTGTCAATTAGAGCTTTTCTGTTATTTGATGTGTTATCACTTAAATACTAGTAACGCTTTGCCTTAGGCAGTGGTTCTCAACCTTAGCTGCGCATTAGAGTCACCTGGGAATCTTTTTAAAATCCTGATTTCTGGGCCTCATCCTCCAGAAATTCTGTTTCTCTGTTACTAATGTTGTGGCCCCACCCCATCACAAAGAAACAATTTCCGGAGGATGAGGCCCAGAAATCAGGATTTTAAACAGATCCCCAGGTGATTCTAATGGCAGCCAAGGTTGAGAACCACTGCCTTAGAGTAAGCAGAGAATTTGAATCTCCAGGAACTATAGTGAAAGAGTGCAAAACCAAGAGAAACTAGAGCAGCTCCAGAAACTGGAATTATGTTATAAAAGCGTCTATTCACAAAAGGATACAAAAAAAAGCTCATCCATCCATCCGTCCATCCATCCATCTATCCGTCGGTCCATCCATGCAATAAGCACTCACTGAGCAGCTACTATGTGCCCTGCAATGGGGATACATCTGTCAACAGGACAGACCAGGCCCTGCTCTCACAGAGTTCTTCTTCCAGGAGTGGGCAATCAAAGCTTTAGTCCCATTTTGAAAGAATGCACTCAACTTCCCTCAACCATATGTTAGTAAGTTTTTTTTTCTAAGCATTCTGATTAAAAAGGTATTGGAAACAAAAAATATATTATACTAGTGACCTGGTGCACAGATTCATGCACTTTGAAAGGAAATTAATTAGAAGGTGGCTGGCAGGGCAGGACTGGGCAAGACGGGCCAAACATGCCCTGGAGCCAACCTCCCGTGGTCCCTCCCCAGCCCGCCCCACCTGGGGTGGCGCCATGGCTCAAAGGGCATCTGCAGAGTGACTGGGGTCCTTTGGGCAGGTGGGGTCCCTCAGCCTGACCTGTGGGGATTGTTCTAAAACTGGCTCTCCAACATCCCCCGAGAGGTCCAGGAGTGCGAGAGGGCACTCTGCAAAGTTGCTGTCGTACAGAGTGTGGAACGCAAAGGCAAATGTACAGTAACGAGATTCAGGGCTGACAGTGCCCCAGCAACAACATAACCCATGGCCGAAGGTGGAATCGCACGGCCCCACAAGGAATCAGGCTTCCTCCTCTCTGGTTTCAAGGTGAGAACCGAGAACCGCTGCTGCCAAGTCACTGCAGCTCAGCAGCTCCTGTGTTGAACATCTGCCCCCGGGTGGCCAGTGTGCATCATAGCCACTGTTCGGATGGACACGTAGCATATTAGCCTTTTATATACAGTGGGGCCTTGACTTACAAGTGTCCCGACTAACGAGTTTTTTGAGATACCAGCTGTCTCTCGGCCGATTTTTTGCATTGAGTTGATAGAGTAATTTGAATTAATGAGCTCCTTAACGAGCCCCTTAACGATCTCGGTCTCGGAACGAATTAAACTCGTAAGTCAAGGCCCCACTGTATATATATATATATATATGGCTAATATAGAAAAATACCTGTTAAAATACATAGACTCAACATCTATCAGAGCGAGAAGGGACCTTAGAAATTATCCAGAATAACCCATCGATTCAATTCATTCCATAAGTGTGTGTCTGGACTAAATCCCCTCTTTAATTCTGAGCAGTTTCTTAGTCCTGTGCCATTTAGCACAGTAGCCACAACATGGCTGTTGAGCGCTTGAGCTGTGGCTAGTCCCTCCTGAGGTATGCTGTAAGGAACACACAGACCCCATTCTGAAGGCTCAGCACACACATACACGCACACACACGCACACAAGAATACCACATATCTAATAATAATATATTGGGTCTACTAGCTAAATAAAATATATTACTAACTCAGTTTCACCTGCTTCATTGTACTCTTTGAGCATGGCTACTGGAAAGCTTAAAATTGCATGTGAGACTTGTGCTATTCTGCTATTGGACAGAGGACTCATTGTATCGCCAGGCAAAATCCCACGAGTAGACGTAGAAGCAGGGGCTGGCTGCTCTGTGTACCTGCACAACAGGAAGTGCCATCGTATTGTTTCAGAATCTCCCACGGACGCCTCATTCCTAGTTTTTAAGGGCTATTGATTGTTCTTTCCCAAAGGATAACATTTGAGCCCCAGCTGCCGTCATGTGACTTCTGCAATTCTTATACCACCTCCCACATACCTGTGGGACTCAGAGCAAACAATGAAAATGGTTGGCTGAGTGGATGAGGACATGAGGTCTGGGAGGGGAATGATAACTCCACTGCTGTACAGAAACAGAGGCATCATGTTATTCAACATACGTTTCTCGTGTAGAAGACGCCTGTGGCGCCTGAAATTAATAATTTGGTTTCTTTTCTTGCAGAAAATGAAATTTCAGAATACACTCTAGAAAGTTACAAATCGAGGTCAAATCATGAAGAAACATCATCCCAGGAGAAATATGGCCAAAGTAAGTCAATCATGTGACCAGAGGTTTGAAAAATGAGGCTCATTTATTTGTTGTGCTTAAGGGGGAGCGCAAAAATAAAAATTTGATTTTTAGGACTAGAAAGTTGACTTCCAGAATCATCTTGTAGAACTTAAGGAAGTGCATCTTGAAAAATGAAAAGTAGTTTTAAAAGAAAGAGGAAAATTGGCAGTTACGTTCATGTAGCTGGTGACTCCAGGAGCCGTTGCCGCGTCCTCCCTGACACGCATGCCCAGCTCCGGCTGCATGTCCGTCTGCGTCCAGACTTCCCTGTAGACACCTTCCCAGTGAAGCCCCTTATACCACCGTGTCAGTTTGGGGAATGGAATGTGCCGTGGCAGTTCTCCTGCAGGTGGTGAATAACTGGATTTACTCTGTATCCCCGGATCCTAGCACAGGACTTGGCACAATGGAGTGCTGAATTTGTGTTGAATAAGTGAATACAGTCCTAACCAACTCCAATAGAAATGTGTTTGATTTTTTGGATGACTTCATTGTAATTCCTCAAGCAAAATATGTAAAGAAAAATTTGAAACAGAGTTTAAAAGAAAAGGAGAGAGAAGTCTTGACAAAGATCCAATAGAGAGAAGTAAATGTAAAGTGAGAATCTTTTTTTTTTTTTTTATAAAATATATTTTATTGATTTTTTACAGAGAGGAAGGGAGAGAGATAGAGAGTTAGAAACATCGATGAGAGAGAAACATCGATCAGCTGCCTCCTGCACATCTCCTACTGGGGATATGCCCGCAACCCAGGTACATGCCCTTGACCAGAATCGAACCTGGGACCTTTCAGTCCGCAGGCCGATGCTCTATCCACTGAGCCAAACCGGTTTCGGCTAAAGTGAGAATCTTATACCTTCCAACCTTTTGCTTCTTCGTGCAAATTAACATATTCTGCCAGCTAAGAGTCACAAGAAATGCAATGAGGTTTGCAGCTAGTTCTGTTCCTTGTATGGAGGGCTTTGTAGGAAGCGTGTCTTACGGCAGTTCTGCCTTTCTTGCTTTGACTGAGTCGGGTGTGAAATGGCGAGAAGTAGCTGTACTAGCCGGAGTGGGCTGTGTGGGAGCTGAGGGGGGAGGAGAAATGTGTGTGAGCTACCGACAGTTTGTTGTATTGCAACCCATGTTTCTATGACATCAGTTTCCTCGCTCTTGTCTGGCAAGTGGGAGAATGATGCCAGTATTCTGTGTAAGTTGTGTTGCTTCCTCTGCCGGTTTTCCTAAGCAGGCAAACCACACAGTGGAGCTGCAGCCTTTAGCAGGAAAGACAGGCCCTGAGCTCTGCGGCTGAGCCAGCAGAAGCCTTCCAGTTCAACCTTGAGGAAAGTTAGTGGGAGCACCTGCGCTCAGGGCTCCGCTCAGGGCTCCGCTCAGGGCTCACTGCCTAGCCCAGTGGTTCTCAACCTTGGCTGCACATTAGAATCACCTGGGGATCTTTTTAAAATCCTGATTTCTGGGCCTCATCCTCTGGAAATTCTGTTTCTTTGTGATGGGGTGAGGCCACAACATTAGTAACAAAGAAACAGAATTTCTGGGGGATGAGGCCCAGAAATCAGGATTTTAAAAAGATTCCCAGGTGATTCTAATGTGCAGCCAAGGCTGAGAACCACTGGCCTAGAGAGCAACCCAGGGCTGCCCTGCCAGTGGAGGCGCACTTTCGCAGGCTCTGAGATGCCCTCTGGGCCGCCCGCCTCTGAGCACAGAGTGGCACAGCCCCAAATACTCTTTTTCCCAGAAGTCCTGCTACTTACAGTATGAAATTCTGCTGAAGACAATGCATTTTCCCCAGCAACACGTTATTTTGTAGCAGAAATGTCCATATATTGTGTTTCAATTGTATCATTTTTATTTAACAAGACCTTTTAAAAGTTAGATGATAACAATACATTCAGATCATTTATCTGCATGTGTGCATTTCAGATTCAATTTTTAAGACATTAACATCTGGACCTAAACATACCACGTGCAGTGTTTCAAATAAAGGGTGCGGTGCTGTCCAGGATCAATGCTCACCTCCCACATGTCTTTCTCCCAGCTCCCCGTCCTAAGCGCTGCATGGACTACATCACACAGCTGTGCTCAGAAGCGAAAACAAAGGGGAAGGAGCACACGCAGCAGGCGAAGTTAAAGAGAGGGCACACGCGTGTGCCAGAGAGCGTCGTGTAGTGCCCTGCAGAGGAGAGCGTGGCTCGCGGTGGGGAGCGTGGCTCGCGGCGAGGCGTGGCCAGCACGGGGCAGCGGCGGGAGGAGCCCAGCCTGTGGCAGGAGGAACCTGCGCTGAGTGCCACGCAGGACGGTGTCTTTCTCTGAATCAGCCCGACTCAGAGCAGCGAGACAGGACTGAACATGGACCGAGGCTGTGCCACCTGTGGTGCCTGACACTACTCCAAAGCAGGAAGATGCTGCTGAGCCTTGGACTGGCCAGTGGGACCCACAACAGGGTGCTGTGATGGGAACAGCTTTTAGATGGAACTAGTGAAACTACTTAAAACAAATTGAAAATCTTTCTGGCCCAGCCTGTGTAGCTCCGTGGTTGAGAATCAACCAATGAACCAGGAGGTCATGGTTCTATTCCCGGTCAGGGCACATGCCTGGGTTGCGGGCTCAATCCCAGTGTGGGCCTGCAGGAGGTAGCTGATCCGTGATTCTCTCATCATTGATGTTTCTCTCTCTCTCTCTCTCTCTCTCTCTCTCTCTCTCTCTCTCTCTCTCTCTCTCCCCTTCTTCTCTGAAATCAATAAAAATATACTTAAAATAAAATCTTTCCTTCTGATTTTCATGAAAGGGACCTAAAGAAGGTTTCTAGTCCTGGGCACGTGTTCTACGATGGATTTGAGGCCAAGAGTAGCGGGTTTGCTGCCAGGGAGATGAACACCCAGTGAGCACGACCCCGAGACAGGGCTCAGTGCCGGCAGGCCCAGGGCTCTGGCTCCCTGGGTTTTCTTGCTAAATCACAGAAGTTGACCTGGTGACAGCTTTTTTTTGTTTGTTTGTTTTTTAATGACACTTCATTATAAAAACATGTATAAAAGAGCAATGATCATTTAATTAACCGATTAGTGACCTAATGGATGCTTTTAAAGAATTATTTAATAGAGAGCAGAATATATAAAGAGAGGAAATGAGATGTTTTTGGAAAGACTTTTCTGGAATGATTGTCATCCAGGACAAAAAGGGCGCTGAGGCGGGGCGAGCGTGGAGCTGCCCTGCCATCTGGTGGCCAGCGGGGCACCTGCAGGCAATAACCATGTGGGGAGCCCTGGGGGCCCCAGAATACACAGAAACCCACTTCACTGGAGGCCAATGGACATGAAAAAAAGTTGCCACTGTGGCATCTCATCAATGTTATAACGAAACTAGAGGCCGATGCACAACATTTGTGCAAGAGTAGGCCTTCCTTCCCCGGCTGCCGGCACCAGCTTCCCTCTGCAGGACGCGGGCTTGGGACACAGCCCCGGCTTTGTCCTGAATGTCATCCAGTCTAATTAGCATATTATGCTTTTATTATTATAGATGCCTTTGAACAAAATGACATTTTTCAAGGAAAAATAAGGATCAACCCCCACCCACCAAAAAAAGCCTACAGAAATCCCAAATAAACAAACAAAACCAATGTATGGTGGTAAATGTTTTATTTTGCAAGTAATATGTATATGTTTAAATCTAGCATCCATTGCTGCCACCATCTTACTTTTAAAGGATGGTAATTCCCAGAAAGGGTTTTCTCAGAAAAAAAAAAAAAAAAAGACAGGCCTTTTTAAACAAATATTTATTTATTTAATTTATCTTTATTGTTGAAAGTATTACATATGTCTCCTTTCCCTCATTGTTTTATATCCCAAATATGAGTGAAATCACATGGTTCTTGTCCCTTTCTGTCTGATTTAATTCATGTAGCACAATACTCTGAAGATCCGTACACGTTGTTGCAAATGGCAATAGTTCATCTTTTCTCAGGGCTGTGTAGTATTCCATTGTATATATGTAAGCACAACTTCTTTACCCAGTTGTCTGTCAAAGGGCATTTATGTTGTTTCTAGGTCTTGATTATTGCAAATAATGCTGCAATGAACGCAAAAGTGGCATATCTGTATAAATAAGTGTGTTCAATTATCTTTGGGGGGTAGATACCCAGAAGAGGGATTACTGGGTCATAGTCTTAATTTTCTGAGGAACCTCCACACTGTTTTCCGCTGTGGCTGCACCAGTTCACATTTCCACCAGCAGTGCACAAGGTCCCTTTCTCCACGTTCTCACCGCACTTGTTATTCTCTTGTCTCATTGATAATAGCCATTCTAGCAGGTGTGAGGCAGTATTTCATTGTGGTTTTTATTTACATTTCCCTAATAACAAGCTATATTGAGCATCTTTTCATATATCTGTTGGCCATTTGTATGTCTTCCTGAGAAAAATTCAGGTCCTCTGCCCATTTTTAAATCGAATTGTTGTTGAGTTGTGTGAGTTCTTTATATATTACTAGAGGCCTGATGCACGAAGATTCCTGTAAGAATGGGCCTTCCTTCCCCTGACTGCCGGCACTGCCTTCGCTCCAGCCAGAGCTGCCTTTCTGCCTTCCCACGCTGCCCAGAGGCCTGGAGCTGTTGGGGTGGAGCTGAACACCTGTGTCATCACCATGGCAATGATGCAAACGTCCTGCCCAGCCCCCAGAAGCTTGGCACCGAATATGCAAATTAACCCGCCATCTTTGTTGGGTTAATTTGCATACCCACTCCTGATTGGCTGGTGGGCATCACAAAGGTATGGTCAATTTGCATCTTTCTCTTTTTTTAGTGTAGATGGGTATTTACCCCTTATCAGAGTTATCATTTGCAAATGTCTTCTCTCACTTGGTTGGCTGCTTTTTTGTTTTCTTGGTGGTTTCTTTTGCTATGCAGAACTTCTTAGTTTGATGTAGTCCTGTTCATTTATTTTTGCTTTTATTTCTTTGCCCTTGGGGTCAAGTTCACAAAAACCCCACTGAGATCAAGGTGCAAAGTTTAATGCATGTTTTATTTAATGTATTTTATGTCTCATATTCAAGTTTTTAAACCACTTTGACTTAATTTCTGTGTGCGGTGACAGAGCAGTCTATGGCTTTCCAGTTTCTCAACATCATGTATTAAAGAGAGTTTCCTTTCTCCATTGTATGTCTTGGTCCCTTTGTGAAAAATCAGTTGCTCATATACATGTGTGTTTATTTCTGTGTTCTCAGTTCTGTTCCATTGGGCTCTGTATGTATTTTTCTGTCAATACCATATTGCTTCAATTATTATAGCTTTGTAGTATAATTTTAAGTGAGGAAGTGTGATACTTTTGGCTTTGTGTGTTTTTTCAGGGTTGCTTTGGTTATTTGAGGATTTTTGTGTTTCTATACAAATTTGAGAATGTTTCATTCCATTTATTTGAAAAACACCATTGGGATTTTGGTGGGGATCACATTAAATCTGTATATTGCTTTACATAACATAGTCATTTTAACAATGTTGTTATTCTTTCAATCCATGATCAATCAATATCTTTCTATTTATTTTTGGCTTCTTCAGTTTCTTCCAGCAATGTCTTGTAGTTTTCAGCATATAGGTCCTGCACCTCTTTTGTTATGTTATTCCTAATTATTTTTGTTGTTGCTGTTGTGATTGTAAATGGGATTGTTTTCTTAATTTTTCTCATATTTCATTGAGAGTATATAGAAATGTAACAGATCTTTATATATTAATTTTGTATCCTGTTAATTTACTGTATTTGTTTATTGTTTCTAATAGACTGTTGATGGACTCTTTCGGATTTTCTTTATAGATAGAATAATTTTATCTGCAAATAGTGACACTTTTACTTCTATATTCCTATTTGAGTATCTCCCTCACTCCCAATACTTTGACTATGGCTTCCAGAACTATGGAGAATAACAGTGGTGAGAGTGGGCATCCTTGTCTGGTCTTTTTCTTGATCTTATGGGAATATCTTTCAATTTATCAGCACTGAGTAGTATGTTCCTGAGGGTTTGTTATGTGTCCTTTATTATGTTGCAGTGCTAGCCTTTCATATCCATTTATTGAGTTTTTTAATCATAAATGGGTGTTGGATCTTGTCAAATGTCTTTTTGGCACCTATTGATATAGTAATATGATTTCTACCTTATGTTTTGTTAATGTTGTGTATTATAGTGATTGATTTGAAGATGTGAACTATCTTTGCATTCCTGCAATCAATAAACCCTACTTGATTGTGATCTATGATCCTTTTAACATATTGTTGTACTTAATTTGCTAGTATTTTCTTTAGGATTTCTACATCTGTGTGCATCAGATACTAGTATTGGCTTATAATTTTCAATTTTTTTTGTGATGTCCTTGCCTGGTTTTGATCTCAGGGTAGTGTTGGCCTTGTAAAATTAGGAAGTATTCCTCCTCATCATTTTTTTGGAAGAGGTTAAAAAGGTTTGGTATTAAAACTTCTTGTACTATTTGACAGAATTCACCTGTGAAACCATCTGGTCCTGGACTTTTGTTTTGGGGAGCTTTTGATTACTTTTCAAGTTCCTTACCATTGGTGATTAGCCCATTTAGGTTTTCCAATTATTCATATTTTAGCTTAGGGAGGTTATATATTTCTAAGAATTTGCCCATTTTTTTTTTTTTTAGATTATCAAATTTGATGACATATCCTTTTTCATAGTATTCTTGTATAACCCTTTGTACTTCTGTGGTGTTTGTTATAACTTCACTTTCATTTTTTATTTTATTTATATGAGTCTTCCTTCTTTTTTCCTTTGTGAGTCTAGCCAGAACTTTGTCAATTTTGTTTATCTTTTCAAAGACCCAGCTTTTTCTTTTTTTTGGGGGGGGGGGTGTTTTTATATTTTTAATTTTAAAAAATTCTTTATTGTTGAAAGCATTACATATAGTATTATATATGTCTCCCTTTTCCCTCATTGACCTCTCCCAAGACACCCCCATCCCCCACAACACATGCCCTCACCCCCCTACTGTCCATGTCCATTGGTCATGCTTATATGCATGCATACAAGTCCTTTGGTTGATCTCTTACCCCTCCCCCCACCCTCTCCTACCTTCCCTCTGAAGTTTGACGGTCTGTTCGATGCTTCTCTGTCTCTGGATCTATTTTTGTTCATCAGTTTATGCTGTTCATTATATTCCACAAATGAGTGAGATAATGTGATATTTATCTTTCTCCGACTGACTTATTTTGCTTAGCATAATGCTCTCCAGTTCCATCCATGCTGTTGTGAATGGTAAGAGTTCTTTATTTTTTACAGCAGCATAGTATTCCATTGTGTAGATGTACCACAGTTTTTTAATCCATTCATCTGCAGATGGGCATTTAGGCTGTTTCCGAATCTTAGCTATTGTAAATTGTGCTGCTATGAACATAGGAGTGCATATGACCTTTCTGATTGGTGTTTCTGATTTCTTAGGATGTATTCCTGGAAATGGGATTACTGGATCAAATGGGAGTTCTATTTTTAATTTTTTGAGGAAACTCTATACTGTTTTCCACCGTGGCTGCACCAGTCTGCATTCCCACCAGCAGTGCATGAGGGTTCCTTTTTCTCTGCATCCTCTCCAGCACTTGTCATTTGTTGATTTCTTCATGATAGCCATTTTGACAGGTGTGAGATGATACCTCATTGTCATTTTGATTTGCATCTCTTGGATGATTAGTGACTCTGAGCATGTTTTCATATGTCTCTTGGTCTCCTGTATGTCTATTTTTGAAAAGTGTCTATTTAAGTCCTTTGCCCATTTTTTGATTGGGTTTTTATCTTCCTTTTGTTAAGTTATATAAGTTCCCTATAAATTTTGGAGATTAGGTCCTTATCAGATATAACATTGGCGAATATGTTCTCCTATGCAGTGGGATTTCTTGTTGTTTTGTTGATGGTTTCTTTTGCTGTGCAGAAGCTTTTTATTTTGATACTAGAGGCCCAGCGTGCATGGAATCATGTGTGAGTAGCTCGTTTCCACTTGCCTCAGCTGGCCGCCTCACCCATTGCCGCTCATAGCTCTCCACAGCTAGTAGTGCTCAGCCACTAGTAGCTTGTGCCCTGGCTGCTGCTTGTTTGGTTGTGACGCCGGCGTCATGACCACAGGCCTTTTATAATATAGACTAGTGGCCTTTCTGGGGGGTGGGGTTCCCTCAGCCCAGCCTGAACCCTCTCCAATTGGGGAGCCTTTGGGGGATGTCCGACTGCTGGTTTAGGCCCGATCCTAAACCGGCAGTCAGACATCCCTCTTGCAATCTGAGACCACTGGCTCCTAACTGCTCACCTGCCTGCCTGCCTGATTGCCCCTAACTGCCTCTGCCTGCCTGCCTGATCGCCTCTAACTGCCCTCCCTGCCGACCATATCTCACCCCCAATGACCTGCCCCTGCTGACCTGATCTCGCCCCAATGGCCCTCCCCTGCCAGCCTGACCTTGCGCCCAATGGCCCTCCCCTGCAGACCTGGTTGCTTCCAACAACCCTCCCCTGCTGGCCTGATCTCATCCCCAGCCTGATCTTGCCACCAATTGCCCGTCCCTGCCAGCCTGCTCTTGCTACCAATTGCCCTGCCTTGCCAGCCTGGTTGCCCCCAACTGCCCTTCCCTGCTAGCCTGATCACCCCTAACTGCCCTCCCCTGCTGGCCTGATCTCACTCCCCAACTGCCCTTCTCTGCTGGCCATTTGGTTCTGATTGGTTGGTTTCTATGCCAGTCAGTGTCAAAAGCTCCGCCTCCTAGGCAGCCATTGGCTCCTCACAGTTGACCTAGATTTGGTTCTGATTGGTCAGTTTCTATGCCAGTCAGCATCTCTGGGCCTATCAACGGGGTCTGATCAGAAAGGCAGGGCTGATCAGTAGCCCGGGAGGCCTGGAGAGAAATGGAGGCATGGCTGCTGGCCTGGCCTAGAGAGAAAGAGAGAGGCAAGTGCTGATCAACAGCTGCCACACAGGCTACAGATCAGATCCTGCTTTTCTCTTCAGGCTTCTCTCTGGGTCTGATTCACAGCCCCCTCGGCAGTCAGCGCTGGGTCGCCATGGCAACCCAGCACTGACTACAGGACTGACTTCCTGTTAATCAAGCCTCCGGTGTGATGGATCCAGGGTTTTTATATATTAAGATACTCCCATTTGTTTATTTCCTCCTTAGTTTCCATTGCCCTAGGAGCTATATTTGTAAAGATATTGTTATAACATATGTCTGATATTTTACTACCTATGGATTCTTCTAAGATTTTTATGGTTTACCATATTAAATTTAAGTCCTTTATCCAGTTTGAGTTTATTTTTGTGTATGGTGTAAGTTGGTGGTCTGGTATCATTTTTTTGGATGTGTCTGTCCAATTTTCCAAACACCATTTATTGAAGAGACAGTCTTGACTCCGTTGTATGCTCTTGCCTCCTTCGTCAAATATTATTTAAGCATAATGGCTTCTGTCAACTTCTGGGTTCTCTGTTCTGTTCCATTGATCTATATGCCTGTTTTGGTACATCATTGCCAGGCTGTTTTGTATAAAATGGCTTTGTAATAAAGTTTGATATCTGGTATTGTGATCCCTCCAACTTCATTCTTCTTTCTCAAGATTGCTGAAGATATTCAGGGTCTTTTTGATGCCATATAAATTTTTGGAATATTTTTTCTAGATCTGTGAAGTATGCATTGTTATTTTTATGGGAATTAGGTTGAATCTATAGATTGATTTAGGTAATATGGACATTTTAATGATGTTAATGCTTCCAATTCATGAGCACAGTATATTCTTCCATTTGTTTATGTCTTCCTCTATCTCTTTTTTCAATGTCCTGTAGTTTTCCAAATATAGGTCTTTTACCTCCTGATTAAATTTATTCCTAGGTATCATAATTTTTTTTGTTGCAATGGTAAATGGAATTGTTTTTGTTGTTGTTGTTTCTCTTTCTGTGAATTCATTATTGATGGATAAAAAAGCCATAGATTTCTGAGTGTTGTTTGTATTCTGTTACATTCCCAAAATCATTTATTAAACCAAGTAGTTTTTTGATGGAGTATTTAGGGTTTTCTGTGTACAATATTATGTCATCTGAGAATAATGACAGTTTTGCTTCTTCTTTTCCTATTTGGATGCTTTTTATCTCTTCTTCTTGTCTGATAGCTATGGCTAACACTTCTAGTACTATGTTGAACAGGATTGGTGTGAGTGGGCATCCTGTCTTATTCCTATTCTTAGGGGAAATGGTTTTAGTGTTTGAGTATGATATCGGCTGTAGGTTTGTCATATAAGGCTTTTATTATGTTCAGAGATGATCCCTCTATTCCCACTTTTCTGAGAGTTTTTATCAAGAAAGGGCATTGGATTTTGTCAAATGCTCTTTCTGCATCAATTGATATGATTATGTGATCTTTATCTCTCTATTCATGTGATGTATCACATTTATTGATTTGTGGATATTGTACCAGCCTTGCATCCCTGGAATAAATCCCACTTGGACATGGTGTATGATCTTGCTAATGTAATGCTGGATCTGATTTGCTAAAATTTTGTTGAGAATTTTAGCAATATTATGAGAGCTATTGGCCTGGAATTCTCTTTCTTTGTAGTGTCTTTATCTAGTTTGGGGATTAGGGTTATACTGGTTTCATAGAAAGAGCTTTGAAGTGTTCCTTCCTCTTGAGTTTTTTGAAATAGTCTGAAGAGGATAGATTTTAGTTCTTCTTTGAATGTTTGGTAAAAGTCCCCTGTGAAGCCATCTGGCCCATGGCTTTTGTTTGCTGGGAGTTTTTTGCTGACTGCTTCAATTTCCTCCATAGTTATCAGCCTATTCAGATTTTTTATTCTTCCTGATTGAGTTTTGGAAAGTCATATTTTTCTAGGAATATGTCCATTTATTCTTGGTTGACCAGTTTCTTGGATTAGAGTTGTTCATAGTATTTTTTTAAAAAAATAATTTCTATTTCTGTGGGGTTTGTTATTTCCCCTCTTTCATTTCTGATTTTGTTTATTTGGGTCCTCTCTCTTTGGTTCTTGGTGAGCCTGGCTAGAGGTTCATCAATCTTGTTTATCCTTTCAAAGAACTAGCTCTTGGTTTTATTGATCTTTTGTATTGTTTTTTTTTTTCACTCTGATCTTTAGTATTTCCTTCCTTCTGCTCATTCTGGGCTTTTCTTGTTTCTCTCTTTCTAATTCTTTAAGTTGTAGAGTTATATAATTTATTATCAGTTTTTTGTTTTGTTTTGTTTTGTGTTTTTAGGTAGGCCTGTAATGCTATGAACTTCCCTCTCAGGACTGCTTTCACTGTGTCCCATAGATTTTGGATTTTTGTGTTTTCATTGTAATTTGTTTCCAGGTTGTTTTTTTATTTCTTCTTTGATCTCATTGTTTAATAACATGCTATTTAGCCTCCCAGTGTTAGAATTTCTTTTGGTTGTTTTTATTCTAGTCTATTTCTAATATTATGCCATTGTGATCTGAGAAGATGCTTGATATGATTTCAATCTTCTTGAATTTGAAGAGACTTTGCCTGTGTCCCAATATGTGATCTTTGAAAATGTCCCATGTGAACTTGAGAAGAATGTATATTCTGTAGCTTTGGCATGAAATGTTCTGAAGATGTCTATTAAGTCCATGTCATCTAGTGAGACATTTAGGATTGCTATTTCTTTGCTTATTTTTGTCTAGGTTTTATAATTTTTGTTCTTCTTCTTGTCCTTCTGCCATCCCTATTATACGTATGTTACTTTGTATTATGTTGTCCCAAAGCTCCCTTAGGCTCTCCTCCCGTTTTCTAATTTTTCTCTCCAATTGCTGTTCAGATTGGGTGTGTTTCTCTGCCCTGTTTTCTAACTTGCTAAATCGGTAATACACTTCTTCTAGTCTATTGTTGAAACCTTCCATTGTGTTTTTTATTGTAGTTATATCATGTTTTATTTCCTCTTGATTCTTACATAAGTTGTTGATTTTTCTCATCCATCTGGTTTATGAACTGTATGATCCTTACTCTGAATTTTTCTGACATATTGCATGCCTCTGTTTCATTGAGTTCCTTTTCTGGAGCTGCCTCCTTTTCTTTCCTAGTGGGGTTGTTTTTTTGTCACCCCATTTTTGCTCTTACTGAAGGGTCCAGGCTCCAAGTTGCTGATGCAGAGAGCTTGGCGGGAGGGTCACACACCCTGGGAGTCACTGGAGGGCTCAGGTGCTGGGATGCACAGGGCCCATGGCCAAAGCGGTGGGTTGGCAGGAGACTTGTGCACCCCAAGTCACTGGAGGGCCTAGGCGCCAGGACTAGCAGGGCCTGTGGCATGCTCGTGGGTGGGTCATGCGCTCTGGGACTCACAGGAGCCTGTAGCCAAAGAGACTGGAGTCCTGGTGTCCATGGTTCTGCAGCTGAGGTGGCAGGTCTTTGGTTGGAGTGGCTGTAGGATCCTGGGTGGGGTCTCAAAGACCCAGCTGTTTGTTTTTAAGTTTTTTTCTAGTCGTTTTGTTTTCTATTTTATTTTTTCTCTTCTGATTTTCATTATTTTCATCCTACTGACTCCAGGTTTTGTTTGTTCTTCTTTTATTTTGTTCTTTAAAGTGAAATGTTAGCTCATTCACTTGAGATTTTACTTGTTTCTTGAGAAAGGCCTATAATGCTATATACTTCCCTCTTAGTATCACCATTGCTACATCCCCCAAATTTTGATATGTCACATGGTCATTTTTATTTTTGTCTATGTATATTTTGATCTCTATTAAAAATTTCTTCTTTGACCCAGTTCAGTAGCATGTTGTTTAAATTCCACACATTTGTGGTTTTTCCATCTTTCTTCTTGTAGTTGATTTTCAATTTCATATTGTTGTGGTCAGAAATCATGGTTAGTATAACTTCAATTTTTTCATATTTATTGAGAGTAGATTTGTTTACCATTGTATGCTCTATCCTTGAGAATGTTTTGTGTGCACTGAGAACAATGTGCAGTCTATCGTTTTGGGATGGAAAATTTTATAAATCTCAATTGAGACCATTTCATCTAATGTGTCCTGTAATTTTGATGTCCTTGTGAGAGGCAGCAAGTATAGGTGATTACCTATCCTGCCATCTTGGTTTCTCTCTGGAGTATCAGTTATTAATGTCATTTTCCCTATAACTATTATGTTATAATTGTTTAAATATCCTATTCTGAAGTAGAGTTTAAATTTCTTGCTTCTGTCATCTACTCAAAGTTGTGTAAACTTCTGTGGTGGCAGTCAGACAGACATGAGCAGAGCAAGGATGGCGGGCCAGGTACAGAAGGTCGCCAGGGCAGAAAGCTCCCTGTGCCTAGCAATGGGAAAAACTGGGAAAACAAGGCCCTCACCTTCAGGGTGAGCTTCAGTCCCCAAGCATATCACTGGCCATGAGATTTAGACCCCATGATCTTTTATATTGCTGGTCATGCAGTTTGGACTCTCCTCCCCTAGCATGTCATTAGTCATGTGGTTTTAGACCCCCCTTAAAGGAGGAACAAGGGGCTCCTATGACCCCCATACAAGCCCTCACAGGACCACTCCCTTAAGCACTGGGCTCTCAGGACAATGAGGTTCTGATCCACATCAAATAATCTGAGGAACAAAATCTTAGGTCTGTTGACCACAGAGACAGAGTTTTGGTCAAACTAGAGATGACATTTAGGCCTTAGCTGTGTTTCAGCTCTGGGCCCAGAAAAACAGCAAGGCCAGGCAGGGTGCTGCTCCAGCTGACATCATAACTGGCTGGGATGACTAATGATACTCTTCCCTGACTGCCAGCCAATCAGTGGAGACCACAATCCTGAAATAACATGTCTGGAAAAGCTGATGCATATTCTATTGAGATCCTCCCCTGGGACCTCCCCTAAAATCCCCACCTTTGGAAAGGGGATAAAAACCCTCAGGGTGAAGGGCCCAATGCATCTCTCTCTCTCTCTCTCTCTCTCTCTCTCTCTCTCTCTCTCTCTCTCTCTCCTGCACCTACCCTCCTTTTCACCACAGCACACGCTTTCTCTGAAGCATGCTTGAGTTTCCCCCCGTCCTTCCCTTAGGTGTGTATATCCTTGCTTTTTTTCTTCTAAGTTCCAAGGGCCCCTTTTCCTCTGAAACTTGTTTCCTGAGCCCACGTAGCCTCACTGGCTCACTTCTTCCATGGCTCACTTCTTCTACCTCTCTGACTTTCTAAATAAACGTTACTTATATGTATGTCTTGGCTGTAAATTCTTAGCCAGAACACAAGTACCGAGATTGGTGAACTAAGGTCCAATTGCTGGTAACATACTGGTGCCATTTTGCCAGTAACACTTTTGTTTTTGCGTTTCTGGTAAAAGAGCTATTAACATTTCTTATAATGCAGATCTTGTGGTAATAAAGTCTCTAAAGTCTTTATTTTTCCTTCACATCTTAAGGATAACTTTGCTAGAAATATTATCTTTGGCTGATGGTTTTCCTCTTTCAAAAATTTGAATATTTTCTTTCACTCCTGGCTTGTAATGTTGCTATTGAAAAATCTGATGGTGACCTACAGGGTTTCCTGTGTAGGTTACATTCCCCTTCCAGCTGCCTTGAGAATTACCTTTGACAATTTTCATATAATGTGTCTTGGAGAAGATATTGAGATAATTAGGTACTCTGTTAATTTCCTGAATTCCAGGGTCCATTTCTGTGTATAGTTGGGGAAGTTCAATTAATTATTTCTTTGAATGGGCTCTTGGTTCCTTTCTCCTTCTGGTACATCCATTATCCTTATGCTGCTCTTTCTAATGGAATCAAGTAGTTAATCATAGAATTCTTTAATTTCTTTTTAAAAAAAATACATTTCTATTGATTTCAGAGATGAAGGGAGACAGAGAGAGATACAAACATCAATGATGAGAGAGAATCATTGATTGGCTGCCTCCTGCACATCCTCGATGGGGGATCGAATCCACAACCGGATGTGTGCCCTGACCAGGAATAGAACTGTGAACTCCTAGTTCATAGGTCAATGCTCAACCACTGAGCCACCCAGCCAAGTTCATTTCATTCCTAATTCTTATTTTTCTTCTTCCTCCTGGGAAAAAAATCATTTTTGATTTTTAACTTTGAGCTCTCTTCCATTTGTTCTCTCCTATTTCCATTGTTCCCTAATGCTTTCATTACTTCCTTTATAAATTCCTCAGGTCCAGAATTTCTGTTTGGTGCTTTCTAGTAAAGTACTAAAGTTCTCTTCAGTAAAGTACTCTTTTTGTTCATTAATTTTATTATGAGCTCATTGACCTGCCGTTCTGATTTTTCTCGTATCTCATTGTGTTACTTTATAACTGCAATCTTGAGTTATCTGTCATTTAAATTGCAATCTTCCATGAAGTGAGTTTGGTTTCTGGAGACTTCTCATTTTCTTTCTGTGTTCCCATTTTACATTGTTTGTTTATGGTATCGATGAATTGCTTCTCTGCTTATGTATTTGAGGTAGTGAACACTTTTCTTATTTACTGGTAGGCACTGTTTTGCTCTTAATTAAGCAAGTTGTAAATAGGGTCCTTTCATCTGTTTTCCAGTAGATGGTGCTATAGAGCAAGTTTTTGTTTTCTCTTCCCACCACTGACACCTCTGTGAAGGCCTGAAATGGTAGTGAGGCTGTTAAGGTAAATGCCATAAGCCCTCTGCAGTGGGAGGTGTCCCCTCCAAAGAGCTCAACTCAAGCCCAGGGCACCTCCCCCATGGCTCAGGGAATGTGGCAGATCTGCAAGCTCCCAGCACTGCCTCCTGGTTACTAATGGCTGCTGGTCCTGCTGTATTGTTTGAGGCCTCTCAGCTACAGATCTGGGATGGGTGGGCGATGCAGGTAAGTACAATATTTTGCAACTCTGCCTTCTTGACAGCAAGGGCTGTCATTTCTACTGTGATGCTCAAGGCATCTCAGCTGCCTCTACTGGGATGCTGCCCTGCGGAGGGGGAAGGGAGCAGCCTTACCCGGAGGGACACACTTCTTCACCTCTTCCACCCCAGGCAGCGCGGAGTGAGGGCAGCGACCACCTTCTCAACCATGACTGCATCCAATGGCCGCACAGAGCGCCACTCTGCACCCCTGGCCACTGCCCCCGTGTCTCCTCCCATCCTGCCTCCCCTCCTGGTTTCAATATGCCCATCTTAAGTTAAACCAATGAGTGAAACTCCCAGGCATGCTTGCTCGTTCAGTAGGGGATCCTTTGTTGAGTTATAGTTGTTTGAATTGTTGTAAATTTAAGAGGAGAAACAAAGGAGTCTCCTCATTCCACCATCTTGCTTACATCACTCCCAGATATTGTCTGAATGGCTATATTTCCAAAATTAACATGTAATCAAAATCACAAAGCAATTACTTTGCACTCCTGAATTTTACCTACAAGGAGAAACAGGAGACCTAGTAAGGGGAACAATAAAGCAAAGTCCCCAGCAGGTAGTAGAACATCTAACAACACTACACTGAAACAGTGTGGCACTGATGACAAAATATAGTAATGACACAGAACAGACAGTCCACAGAGAGAACATGCATTTATTTTGGTGATTTTTTTTTAAATGAGAAAAACACAACGAAGTTTATTGTCCACCCAACATTTTATGATTTCATAGGAAGGTTGATAAAATGTATAGGAAAAGAGTAAATAGGAGTGACGTCAGCACAGGTGTGAGAAGACCTCCTGGTTCCTCTCCCGAAAGTTACAAGTCTGACAACTACAATTCACACACAAACAGGCCTGGGAGACCCAGGCATGAGACATCAGAAGTGGGCCTATCAGGGCGAGCAGGGGAGGAAGGGTAGGGGATGGTGGAGCTGAGTGCTCCAGACACATTCTAGCCCCTGCAGGGCAGTCACTGGCAGCAGTAGAGCATCATATTGTGGCATCCAATGGGCAACCAGTGAGCACCAGAGGGGCAGAGGCAGCCTCCTGGCCTGAGGGGCTGGTACATATTGAGGCAGGGCTGAGTGATAGGCGGGGAGATGCAGTTCAAAGGCGTGGCTGCCCTGGGGGATCAGTGGCCATCACTAGGAGAGAAAAAACAAAGCCACAGATGCACTAATGTCCCCTCCGCCTCCCTATGCCTTCCCTGTTCCAGCAGATGCCAGGGATTATGGCCATCACTTGGCAGGTCATGAGGGCGCAGAAGCAACAGCTCAGCCCGAGTGATTGCTGCACACTGCAGCTAACCCAAGTGAAAAAACAAAGCTGCCGATGCATGAACTCACCGCCCCACACATACCCCCTCCACCCACCATGCCAACCCAGCAGAGGCAGCTGAGGCTTCTCTGACTGCACAGGTCAGCTGGCAGCTTCTGGTTGCAGGAAAGCAGTGCCAGGGAACAGGCAGACCTGGAGTCACATTGCGCCCTGAGACTGAGGCGACTGGGTAGTAATGGGGATGTCTACCTCCTCAGGGGATGCAGAGCATCTACAACAGCCCCTCTGAGTACCCAGAAGTCCCAAGAGTGCAAGTAAGAGAAAACAGAAACTTGAATATAGCACCAGATACTGGAAAACAAAGAAAGGCCTCTACTTACCAAACTGCTAAATTGTTAAAAGCAAAACACAGTACTTAAAAAAGATTTCAATCCTTCCAATGCCCAGGCAATGAAATATTTATCAAGTAGCATGAATGCCAAGATAGCAAGGTAGTTCAGAAAAAAAGTCTCCAGAATATAAAGTCAAAGACATGGAAGACTGTGATATAAATGACAGAAAATTCAAGATTCCATTCTAAAAAAAATGATATACAAGTAAACACAGAAAGGCAGTTCATTGCACTCAGGAATAAAATCAACCAACAAAAAGAGTACTTTGCCAAAGAATTTGAAACTATAAAAAAGAACCAAATAGAAATGCTGGTGATGAAGAACTCAATAAATGAGATGAAGAATGAATTGGAGAGCTTAGGAAACAGAGCAGACCAGATGGAGGATATAATTAGTGATCTTGAAGATAGAAATCTAGACATGACTAAGATAGAAGAGAGAGAGAATTCAGAGTAAGAAAAGGAGAGAACTCTATGAGAAATATCTGATTCTATTTTTTTTTAAAAAGGAATATAGCAAAATGGGTATGTCAGAAGGAAAAGAGATGGAGAAGAAAGCAGAGAGCCCACTTAGACAAGTAACTTGTGAGAACTCCCCAAACTATGCAAAGAGCTGAGCCTGAGTCCTAGAAGCTAACAGTACACCTAATTATCTCAATGCAAAACACTGCCAAGACCATTATATTGGGTTTTTAAGCAGAAGCCTTAAAAAGCTAGGAGAGAGTAAATCAAAATTGAAAGAGAAAAATCACCAGTCAAAAATAATGTATCTAGTTCCCTGCCAGCATGACTCAGTGGTTAAGCATCGACCTATGAACCAGGAAATCACAGTTCGATTCCCAGTCAGTGCACATGCCCATGTTGTGGGCTCAATTCCCAGTGGGGGCGTGTAGGAGGCAGCTGATTGATGATTCTCTCTCATCATTGATGCTTCTATCTCTCTCTCCCTCTCCCTTACTCTCTGAAATTTTTTTTAAAAAAGTTATTTAAAAAAATATATCTAGCAATGTTATCCTTTAGATCTGAGGGAGAAGTAAAGTATTTTCCAGATAAACAGAAGCTGAGGGAATTTACCACAAGACCTGCATTACAAGAAGTGCTGAAAGGAGATCTTCTACCTGAAAGAAAAAGACAAAAGGATACAAAACTGTGGGTAACATGACAGACAGACAGACAGACAGACAGAAGCAGGAAAATCACAACTCTTGTCTGAAATAAGGTGTGAAACGGGTAAATATAACATAAAGGTTAAAGGGGATAAAAGCAACAAAAAGACTAGAATTCTGCAATATGGAAATGAACAAACACCATAATAAGAGATCATTTGTGACAAGAAAAACATAAAGGGGGAGGGAAAAAAAGGACTGAAATTGCACAGGTGAATGGAAATAAGATGCAGACTAAAAAAAATATCCTATATAATAAAAGCCCAGCGACCAAAATGGCAGAACAACCACAATGACCAGAGACCAGAACACCCGCAGCCACTCGCCCCGGCCGGCCCCAACCCCCAGCAGGGACCGCCACCCTGATTGGGGGTGTGGCCAGCCTGAAAACTGCCCACGATCCCTCGCCCCTGCCACCCAGCAGGGCTCCCCACCCTCATCAGGGGAGTGGCCGGCCTGTAAACCACCTGTGGCCCCCAGCGGGGACCTCCACCCTGATCCGGGGCCCCCATCAGGGCAGGCTGGCTGGCCCCCACCCATGCACCAGGCCTCTAGCCTATTTAATAAAAGGGTAATATGCAAATTGACTCTAATGGTAGAATGACCAGAATGACCGCTCGACTAGTCACTATGAGGTGCACTGACCACCTCTCAGTTTTTCCCCCGTCCGTCAGGCTCTGATTGCCGATGACGAACAGGGAAACAAGGATGGGTGGCAGGGGATGTGGTTGGTGCCAAGCCAAAGCCCCCACCCTGCCAGTTGCCCCCCACACAGAGGGCAACCCATGGTGGGGGCAGGGCCGGTGAGCAAGAGGGAACAGCCGACTTCTCAGTCCCTTTCTCCAGCCGTCAGGCTCTGATTGCCTGATGGTGAAAGGGGGAACCAAGGGTGGGGCCAGCATCAGGCAGCCAGAGAAGATGTCCCTGATCGCAGGCCAGGACTAGGGATGTACCCACACATGAATTTCATGCACCGGGCTCTAGTATACAATAATATGTAAAAAAATTGTTTTCCCCATAAATGTAATGGTAACTAAAAAACAAACTCTGGAATGGAGACAGATACCACACAATAAGAAAAAATGGGGTAAGGCTTCAAGGATACAACCAAGCCCTGGCTGGTGTGGCTCAGTTGGTTGGGCGTTGTCTCGTGCACCAAAAGGTTGCCAGTTCTATTCCCAGCTGGGCACATGCCCAGGTGTAGGCTCTGTCCCCAGTGGGTGTGTGTGGGAGGTGCCGATCAGTGCTCTGCTCTCACATTGATGTTTTTCTTTCTCTCTTCCTCTCCCTTCCTCTCTCTAGAAATCAATAAAAATATTAAGAAAGAGAATAAAACCAAACTACAATAGTAGACAGAGATACATAGGCAAAGAAACAATTGAGATAAATCCTCATATATAAAAAATCATTCTATATATAAATGTACTGAACTCACCAATTAAAAGACACTGAGTAGTGGGATGGATAAAGAAATAAGACCCAACTATAGGAAACCTTCAGGAGGTCAATCTCAGTTACAAAGACAAACAGAAATTCGAAGTGAAGAAATGGGAGATGATATTCTAAGATAATGGCATCCAGAGAAAAAATGGGTGTAGTCATACTATGTCAGGCAAAATAAATTTTAAGAGAAAAAGGAACAAAGATTGACATTTAAAAAAAAGTATGTTTTCATTGATTTTAGAGAGAGAGAGCAAGGGAGAGGGAAAGGGAGACAGAAACATCGACGAGAGAGAAACATCAATTGGCTGCCTCTACATACTCCCTGCCAGGGACTGAGCCCACAACCTGGGCATGTGCCCCAACTGGGAATCAAACTGGTGACCTCTTGGTGCACAGGACAACACTCAACCACCTGAGTTGCACTGGTTGGGCTAAAGATGGACATTTTTCATGATAAAGGGGACAATCCATTAAGAAGATATAACACTTATCAATATGTATATACACCCAACCTGGAAGCACAAAAATATATAAAGCAACTACTAACAGATCTAAAAGAACAAACTTACAGAAATACAATTGTAATAGGGCATAAGTACCCCATTGATAGCAATGGATGAATAAACAAAACAAAGCCAACAAGGAAATATTGGCCTTACCGGGCACATTAGACCAAATGGGCATAATTGATATTTACAGAACTCACATCCCCAAACAATAGAGTATATATTTTTCCAAGTGCACAGGGAACATTCTGAAGGATAGACCATATGTTGGTGCACAAAATAGTCTTTTTTTATTTTTATTTTTTTTCTCATACATACATAATATTTGGGGAGCTATTTTATTTATTTTTGTTTTTGTTTTTGTTTTGTTTTCACTTTCTTTTTTTTAATTAAATCTTTATTGTTCAGATTATTACATTTGTTCCTCTTTTCCCCCCCATAACTCCCCTCCTCCCAGTTCCCACCCCACCCTCCGCCCTCACTCCCCACCCACTGTCCTCCTCCATAGGTGCACGATTTTTGTCCAGTTTCTTCCCGCATCCCCCACACTCCTTTCCCCCCCAAGAATAGTCAGTCCATTCTCTTTCTATGTCCCTGATTCTATTATAATCACCAGTTCATTCTGTTCATCAGATTATTTATTCACTTGATTCTTAGATTCACTTGTTGATAGATGCGTATTTTTTGTTCATAATTTGTATCTTTACCTTTTTCTTCTCCTTCCTCTTATTAAAGAATACCTTTCAGCATTTCATATAATACTTGTTTGGTGGTGATGAACTCCTTTAGCTTTTCCTTATCTGTGAAGCTCTTTATCTGACCTTCTATTCTGAATGATAGCTTTGCTGGATAAAGTAATCTTGGTTTTAGGTTCTTGGTATTCATCACTTTGAATATTTCTTGCCACTCCCTTCTGGCCTGCAAAGTTTCTGTTGAGAAATCCGCTGACAGTCGTATGGGTATTCCCTTGTAGGTAACTGAGTTTCTTTCTCTTGCTGCTTTTAAGATTCTCTCTTTGTCTTTTGCTCTTGGCATTTTAATGATGATGTGTCTTGGTGTGGTCCTCTTTGGATTCCTTTTGTTTGGGGTTCTCTAAGCTTTCTGGACTTGTAAGTCTATTTCTTTCACCAGGTAGGGGAAGTTTTCTGTCATTATTTCTTCAAATAGGTTTTCAATATCTTGCTCTCTCTCATCTTCTGGCACTGTTACAGGGTGTGGGACTGAGCCATGGAAGGGTTACAGAATGTTACAGAATGTGCTAAGGGGAGGAAATGAAACATGAAAAACTGAATGTGCTGGGAGGGGGGACTGATGTATGGAGAGGGATTGTGTCAGGATATGGAGAAGGAATGTGTCAGGGTTAGGAACCATGAAAGAAAAATTGCTAGATTGTCTTAGAAAAACAATGTGTTATGATACACTCCACCCAGGTGTGACTCTGTTAACCCCTCCTTTTGTACTTATGAACTTTTTGCCACATGCTCCGAAGCTCCCAGAGGGGGAGATAGGTGCTGTGGTCAGCTGGCCAGCTTAATAAAGCTCTTAAATTTAAATTCTGAGTCGGTGGTCTATCTCGTTGAGCCAACCCATAACAGCACCCCTATAATCCGGATGTTGGTACGCTTGAAGCTGTCCCAGAGGCTCCTTACACTATCTTCGTATTTTTGGATTCTTTTTTCATTTTGCTTTTCTGGTTGGGTGTTTTTTGCTTCTTCGCATTTCAAATCTTTGACTTGATTCTTGCGCTCCTCTGGTCTGCTGTTGGTAGTCTGTATAATATTCTTTATTTCTGTCAGTGTATGCTTAATTTATAGTTGGTCTTTTATCACAACATCAAGGGTCTCATTAGATTTCTTGAGGATCTCACTATATTTATTGGCTGTCTCACCAGTCCTTTTGAAGGCCTTACTAAATTTATCGGCGGCTTCTAGACAGTTCTTGAGAGACCTTAAAAGTGTGGTTTTGAACTCTATATCCAGCATTTTGCTTTCCTCCATTTCTGTCATTTGTGTCCTGTTTCTTTGTCTCCACATTTTTTATGTTTTCTTGGTGCACCCCCTAGTGGTCTTTGTGCACAGTCTTGTTGTAGTTAAGCCTTGATTGTTGTAGGTAACACTGGGGGGTATTTGACCTCCAGGCCAGCTGGCTGTGAGAATCAGCTGTGTCTGCAGTGGGAGAACTTCTGTCCTCTAGGGAGGTGCTAATCTAGTCTTTGCCTGAGGCTATACAGCAAATGCCTCTGTGCAAGGCTTGGGCAAGGCGGGTCCCAGGGGATCAACAGGGCAGGCAGAGCAAGCAGTTATGGCTGCTCTCTGTCCTGTCCCCAGAGGCTCTGCCTCTCAATGTCCCAGCAACTGCTGCAAGTACCTTGGAGAGAAAGCTGCCCTCGAGTTCCAACTGATGCCAGACAGTCCTGCTTCTCCTGTTTGAGTCTGGGTCCCTAGAGACTTGCCCGGAACTGGAGCTCAGAGCCAGAGACTCCTTCCCGATTGAAACAGACAACTGCACCCTCAGCCACCAGCCCACTCCGCACGCACCTCCGCACCTTAGTATTTTACTTCCGCACTGCACCTCTTCTGAGTCTCAGTATGCTTTTCTCTTTCCTTCTAGTTGTAGAATTTCCCCTCAGCCAGCCTTCCTGTGGTTCTGGGTGATGTCCGTTCCGTCTTTTAGTTGTATTTTTGAAGTGGTTGTGCGAGGCAGCAATCTCTGGTGTTTACCCATGCCGCCATCTTGGTTTCTTCAAAATAGTCTTAATAAATATAAGATGGTAATCATACTAAGCATATTTTTTTGGCCACAATAATATGAAACTGAAAGTTAACTACAAGAAGGAAGCTGGAGAAATCACAAATATGTAGAGGTTAAACCACACACTACTGAACTAGTGGGTCAAAGAAGAAATAAAAGAAGAGGTAAAAAAGATACACATACACAAATAAAAATTATAATAAGACATATCAAACCTTGGGGGAAGCAAGCAGAAGTGTATGTACTAAGAGGGAAGGTTATAGCATTACAGGCCTACCTCAAGAAACAAGAGAAAGCTCAAATAAACAATCTAACACTACCTTCAAGAACAACAATGTAAAGAGTGTACAAAGCCCAGAGTCAGTAGAAAGAAGAAAATAATAAAAATTAGAACAGAATTAAATAAAATAGAACAAAGAGACAGTAGAAAACATTAATGAAACAAAGCTGCGTCTTTGAAAGGGTAAATATGGTGGAGACACCTCTGGCCTGACTCGCCCAAGAAGACAAAGAGAGACTCACTTAAGTAAGATCAGAAGTGCAAGGGGAGACTCTGCAATGGACACACAGGAACGAAAGGGTTATACAAGGACACTAGGAAAGGGGATATGTACCAAGTTGATAACTTAGAAGAAATGAACAAATTCTTAGAAGTGTATAACCTTCCTAGAATAAACATGAAGAATTAGAAAACCTAAATAGACTGATTAGCAATAAAGATATTGAAATAGTGATAAAAAAAAAACCTTCCAAAAATAAAAGTGCAGGACCAGGTATTTTTACTGGTGAATTCTATCAAACATTGAAAAAGATTTAATACCTACCCTTCTCAAACACTTCCTAAAACATTAAGAAGAGGGAATATTTCCCAACTCATTTTACAAGGCCAACATTACCCTTATACCAAATCCTTGTAATGACAATACAAAAGGAAACTGCCAGCCAATATTTCTGATAAACACAGATGCAAATATCTTCAACAAGTGCTAGCTAATCAAATATGAATACATGAAAAAGATAACGCACCACAATCAGTGGGGTTCATTCCAGGAATGAAAGGATGGCTCACATCTGCCAATCAATTGTTGTGATATATCACATTAATAAAATAAGATAAAAATTATATAGTTCTATTAATAGATGCAGAGCAAGCATTTGACAAAATCCAACACCCATTCATAATTAAAACACGCAGTAAAATAAGCATAGAAGGATAGTACAAATCCTCAGCAAATGATGGTGACCTATTGAAAGCTTTCCTTCTAAGATCTGTAACAAGACAAAGATGACCACTCATGCCACTCTTATGCAACGTAGTACTAGAAGTCCCAGTCAGAGCAATCAGGTAAGAGAAAGAAATAAAATGCATCTAAATTGGAGATGAAGAAACAAAATTGTCATAGAGAGTATTGTCATTACGTGGATTTGGTAATGTTAGCCTTGTAAAATGAGTTAGGAACTATTGTCTTCTTTTCAGTGTTTTGGAAGAGTTTGAGTGACAGTTTTCTATATATAGATGACACAAATCTATACATAGAAAACCCTAAAGACCACACCAAGGAACTATTAGAAATAATAAACAAATAAAGTTGCAGGATATAAAAAAATCTGTGTGTTCCTATAAATTAATAATAAAATACGGGGAAAGGAAAAGAAGAAAACAATCCTATTTGCAATGACAACAAAAGAGATGAAGTGCCTAGGAATAAACTCAAAAAAGGAAGAGAAAGACCTTGTACTGAAAACTGTAAGACGTTGTTGAAAGAAATTGAAGAAGACACAAAGAAGCGAAAGATATTGTCTGTTCGTGGGTTGGAAGAATTAACGTTGTTAAAATGGCCAGGTTATATAAAGCAATATACAGATTTAATGTCACCCCCTTCAAAATCCCAGTGTCATTTTTGAAAGAAATAGAACAAAAAAATCCTCAAATTTGCATGGAACCTCAAAAGACCCCAAACAACAAAAGCAAACCTAGAAAACACACAAAGCCAGAAGTATCACACTCCCTCAGTTAAAATTATACTGCAAAGATACAATAATCAAAACAGGACGGTACTGGCAAGAAAACCATACAGACCGATGGCGAAGAATTGAGCGCACAGAAATAAAACTGCACACACGAGCAGCTGACTTTCCACAGAGGGTCCAAAAAACAACGGCTTTCCGCTCAGCGGCTCAGCGACGGAGCAACCACACTGCCACAGGAGTGGGCGCTGCAGCGGTGTCCAAAGGGAACCTGCAGCGGCTGAGACAGCCGGCGCCCAGGAGAAGCACGTGGAGGCTGGGAGGCCAGGGGAGATGAGAGGGAGAGCCCCTTCTCACAGGGCCAGCGGAGGCGCCAGAGGAATGTCCCGGCTGCAAAACTCCCTCCCCCAGGAGCGCGGGGGTGGGGGTGGGTGGAGGTGGGTGGGGGTGGGGGTGGGGGTGGGGGTGGGGGGGAGGGTGCTCAACACCAGGCAGGCGTCTGACTCTGTTGAGCCCCGAGGAGGAGCCCCTGGAGCACCGGGCAGTGAGCGGGGATCTGTTTACCGGGAGGCAGGCCACACAGTCCAGGGAAGGAGCGCTCCTGTTGTTGCAGCAGCAGCTGGAGAGTCTGCTCCTCACTCCACTGCAGCCGTCACAGGGCCCTCGGAGGGGTCTGCGGGTCACCCTAGCAGGGACTGGGAGGGGCCCTCTTCTCTCCAGAAAGGCTTGGAGGGAACCACAGGCAGTGCCTACACTGTGTGGCTTGGGCGGAGGAGCGGTCTCGCCCACCCAAGCGCAGTCAGTGCCCTGCCCGCCTGTGGAACCGCTTGGTGCGCCCCATCTTGCTGGCTGGGAGGAGCAGGAGCCTGGCGCAGGCCGGAGGTGCTGGGCCCAGCTGCTGGGTTGAAGGGTCTGAAGGCACTGGAAGCCGCAATTTTGGTCCGCCCTGCTGAGACCAGCGGCAGAGAGCGGAGTGTCGCTCAGGGCTGACGTTCGGCCTCCTCTCTGGGCTTGGCGGTGAGGGACGCCTTGCAGCTGCGCAGAGCTGGGCTTCCAGACCCTCTTGGGGAGGCTTCTGCCAGGAGCCAGATGGGTGAGTGCTGGGCTCTGTGGCTGCGTTGTGGGGGGCGATGCGGGCTCCCCTGTGAGCTTAGTCTGCACTGCACCCCACAAAGAAGAGGAGGTGCCCCCCCCCCCCACACACACACGCAGGTTGTGGCACCACCTCTGTGTGGATCAGTCTTGCCAAGTTCTGGACACGCTCACTGGGTATAGTGCTGCAGGCAAGGAGAGTGGCTCTGAGCAGGGACATTCAGAGTGAGACTCTTGGAAGCTATTATCTGGGACCAGGAGGAAGGGCTTAACCTCCTGCTGCAGGCCAACAACATCCCCAATGGGAGACTCTTGATCTACCCCTCTCCCCTCCGGCCCAGCTCAGGGCAGCTGAACTCACTCCTACAGGGGAGACTGCTGGTGGTACCCAGCCTGAACCTGCAACGAGCCCTGGGGAGGTGAGTAGAGTTGGAGAATCTGGTAGAGACAAAAGGCTTTGGCTTTGAAGCAGGGACCAATTTCCCCGCATTGAGTGCAACCACAGGGGGAAGGCCCAGCAGCTGACAGATGGAAGTGGCAGAGGGCAGGGTCCTATCACAGCTGGAAGAAGCAGATCTTTTCACACAGACTGGCCCCTCCCCCACACGGGTACAGTGGAGGCAGACACAAATAGTGATGACAGTGACCTGCACCCGAAACCTACCCCAGTGGACTTGGAACCAATACACCAAGAGCTCGTTCCAACTATCCACACAAGTGCACACCAAAGGGGGATTCCAGCAGACGTGAGACCTTGCTGGGAACAACCTCATCTATTGGGGGGCAGCCCCTGCACAGCATCTCATATCAGTGATTGAGGCTTACCCCTATAATCACCCAGCCTGAAAGGTTAACTCTAACTGCAAAAGGGCCAACAGCAATCAAGCATCAACTACAACAGAGAGGACACATAACTCACAAGAGACATTCCTGGAGCATGGAGCGCAGGGGTTCGGAAGATTGTGCTACTGAGCTCAACAAGATACCTTGAGCCTGAACCTGAACAGCCGCTTGCATGCCGTGGTCCGGGTTGAGCATCACAGTCAGCCAGAACGGAGGGTTGATCTCATCCAAGTGTGGGCCAATAGTGATCAAGACTCAAATACAACAGGAGGGCCCACATAACCCGCACAAGGGACATTCCTAGAGCACCCAGCCCATGAGATCAAGGAAACCGTACCACTGGCCTCACAGGACACCTACTACATAAGGCCACTCCACAAAGATTGAGAGTCATCGCAGTTCTGTCTAATACATAGAAACAAACACAAAGAGACAGCCAAGATAGGGAGACAAAGAAACAGGCCCCAAATGAAAGAACGGGAGGAATCTCCAGAAAAAGAGCAAAATAAAATGAAAGCAAGCAAATGATCAGATATAGAGTTAAAATAATGCTTATAAGGATGCTCAAGGAATTTAGTGAACACTACAACAGCATTAAAAAGGACATATAAACCATGAAAAAATAGCTCTGGCTGGTGTACCTCAGTTGGTTGGGTGTCATCCCATGCACCAAAAGGTCACTGGTTCAATTCCTGATCATGGCACATTCCCAGTTTGCAGACTTAATCCCCAGTAGGGAGCATGCAGGACACAGCTGATTGATGTTCTCTCTCACATTGATGTTTCTATCTCTCTCTCCTTCTCCCTTCCTCTCTCTAAAATCAATGAAAACATATTATTAAACAAAAAGAAACCATAAAAAATAACCAGCCAGAGTGAACAATGATATAAAAAAAAATACTGGAAGGAATAAAAATGTAGGTTAGATGTGGTGGAAGACATAGTAGAAATAAATACCAAATCAGAACGGCAAAAGAAAAAATAATTAAAAAACATGAAGATAGCTTAAGGGAAATTTTGGACCAATGAAACATATCAACACCAGAGGTGTACCAGAAAGAGAAGAAAGTGAGAAATGGATAGAAAACCTGTTTGAAGAAATCATAATAGAAAACAGAAACTTCCCTAACACAAGTATAGGAAGCACAGAGAGTCCCAATCACAATGAGTGCAACACCAAGCAACATCAAAATTAAAATGGCAAAGGTTAAAGACAAGGGAGTTCTCATAAAGCTGTCAGATGATTTCTGAACAGAAATACTTCAGGCAAGAAGGAAATAGCATAAAGTATTGAAAGTAATTAAAAGCAAGGAACTGGATCCAAGACTACTCTATCCAGCAAGGCTATTTAAAATCAGAAGTCAAATAAAGAGCTCCCTAGGAAAAAATAACAAAAGACTAAAGGAGTTCAGTAGCACCAAACAAGCATTCCAAAAAATGTTAAAGGGTCTGCTTTAAGAAGAAGAGGAAATATATATATAGAGAAACATAGGTAAAAAGACAAAATGGCAATAAATATCTATCAGTAATAACCTTAAATGTAAACGGATTAAATACTACAGTCAAAGGACATAGGGTAATTGAATGGATAGGAAACCATGAACCATTTATATGCTGTACTACAGGAGACCCACCTCAGAACAGTAGATTCTCACAGGTTGAAAGTGAAGGGATGAAAAAAAAAATTCCATACAAATGGAAACAAACAAACAAAAAGTTGTAGCAATACTTATACAAAATAGACTTAAAGACCATAAAGGAGACAAAGAAGGTCACTATATATTAATAAAGGGATCAATCCAACAAGAAGATATAACCCTGATAAACATATATGCACCCAACACAGAAGCACTTCAATATATTTTTTAAAAACTCTTGGTAGACTTTAAGGGAGAGATTGACAGTAATACAATTATATTAGGGGACAAGAATATCCCACTGTCATCACTAGATAGATCTTCCTCAGAAAAAATCAAGAAGGATACAGTGACCTTGGACAATACACTAAGTCATATGAATTTAATTGATATTTACAGGACATTTCTTCCCAATACTGCAGAATATACATTCTTCTCAAATGCACATGAACATTCTCAAAAATATCACATTAGGACACAAAATAAGTCAACAAATTCAAGAAGATTGAAATCACATCAAACATCTTCTCAGATCACAATGGCATGAAACTAGAAATCAACTGCAACAAAAAGCTCAAAAACATTCAAACACATGGAGGCTAAATAGCATTTTATTAAACAATGAATGGATTACTAATGAGAACAGGAAGAAATAAAAAACTACCTGGAAACAAATGAAAATGAATATAAAACAACCCTAAATCACTGGTACACAGTGAAAGCAGTCCTGAGAGGGAAGTTCATAACATTACAGGTCTACCTCAAGAAACAAGAAAAATCTCAAATAAACAATCTAACCCTACACCTAAAAGAACTAGAAAACCAACACAGAGCCCAGAGTTAGTATAAAAAAGAAAATAATAAAGATTAGAGTGGAAATAAATGACATAGAGACTAAAAAGTACAAAATATAAATGAAACCAAGAGCCAGTTCTTTGAAAAGATAAATAAGATTGATGAATCTTTACCAGGCTCACCAAGAATCAAAGAGAGAGAACCCAAATAAATAAAATCAGACATGAAAGAGGAAAAGTAACAACTGACTCCATAGAAATACAAAGGATTGTAAGAAAATGAACATCTATATGCCAAAAAATTGGACAACGTGGATGAAACTGAATCAGGAAGAATGAGAAAACCTGAATAGATTAATGAAATTAAAGCAGTAATCAAAAACTTCCAGTAAACAAAAGTTGTAAACCAGATGGCTTCACAGTCAAATTTTACCAACATTCAGAAAGAACTAACACCTATGCTCCTCAAACTATTCCAAGAATTTCAAGAGGAGGGAAGACTTCCAATCTCTTCTAACAAGGCCAACATTACCCTAATTCCAAAACTAGTCAAAGACACTAGAAAGAAAGTAAATTATAGGTCAATATACTTGAACATAGATGCTAAAATCCTAGACAAGATATTAGCAAATTTGGCACAGCAATACATTAAAAAGATCATACACCATGCCTAAGTGGGATTTATTCTGGGGATGCAAAGCTGGTACAATATTTGCAGATCAATAAATGTGATACATCACATAAACAAAATGAAAGCTAAAAATCACATGACCATGTAAATAGACTCAGAGAACACATTTGACAAAATCCAGCTCCCATTTGTGATAAAAACTCTCGATAAAGGGGGACTAGTGGGATCATGCCTCAACATAATAAAGGCCATTTATGACAAACTTACTCAATGGGCAAAACAATACTCAATGGGCAAAAACTAAAATCATGAACAAGATGGGATGTCTGTTTTACCACTGTTATTCAACACTAGAGGCCCGGTGCTCGAAATTTGTGCATGGCTAGCGATCAGGGCCGGTTGGGAACTTCTGGATGCCAGCTGAGGCCTCCCTTCCCCAACTGCCAGCCAGGGCCTTCCTTTGCTCCTCCCCCTGGTGGTCAGCACACGTTATAGTGAGTGGTTGGTCTCCCTGTCAAACTCCTGTGGGGACAAATTGCATATTAGACATATATATATACATACTAGGGGCCCGGTGCACGAAATTCGTGCACTGGGTGTGTGTGGGGAGGAGTGTCCCTCAGCCCAGCCTGCCCCCTCTCACATACTGGGAGCCCTCAGGCGTTGACTCCCATCACCCTCCAATCGCAGGATCGGCCCCTTGCCTCTGGCCTAGGCATCCGGCCAGGGCAGCGGGGACCCGCAGCTGCAGCGGCCCCGCAATCATGGGCTTCGCTTTAGGCCCGGGCAAGGGACCCCTAGCTCCTGGGACTGCCAGCTTCGACCATGCCCAGCTCCCATCGCTGGCTTCACCCCTACTTCCTGCTATCACTGCCAGGGCGGCAAAGGCGCCTGATTCTCCGATCATGGCTGGGGGGCAGGGCAAAGGCGGCCCCAGGGCCGCCTTTGCCCTGCCCCCCAGCTCTTAGCTCCCCCCTGGGCTTCTGATCACTGTCAGTGGCAGGGGGCTTCTTCCTGCTTTCCCTTTCGCCTCCCTGCATTATGCCTACATATGCAAATTAACCGCCATCTTGTTGGCAGTTAACTGCCAATCTTAGTTGGCAGTTAATTTGCATATAGCCCTGATTAGCCAATGAAAAGGGTAGCTCGTACGCCAATTACCATTTTTCTCTTTTATTAGTGTTGATATATATATATATTTTACTGAAAGTTCTAGCCACAGTGATCAGACAAGAAGAAGAAATAAAAGGCAACCAGATTGGAAAGGCGGAAGTAAAACTGTTATTATTCATAGATGACATAATATTGTACATAGAAAACCCTAAATACTCCACTCAAAAATTACTAGACCTAATAACTGAATTCAGCAAAGTAGCAGAATACAAAATTAACATTTAGAAGTCAATGGCATTTTTATGCACCAATAATGAACTATCAGAAAAAGAAACTAAGACAACAATCCCATTTACTATTGCAACAAAGAAAAAAATAAGGTATTACGGAATAAATTTAACTAAGGAGGTATAAGATTAGTACTCAGAAAACTATAGGGCACTAAAGAAAGAAATTGAGGAAGGTACAAATACGTGGAAGCATATGCCATGTTCATGGATTGGAAGAATTAACATCATTAAAATTTCCATACTACCTAAATCAATCTATAGATTCAACCTGATTCCCATAAAAATAACAATGCATACTTCACAGATCTAGAAAAAATATTCCAAACATTTATATGAAATCAAAAAGACCCTGAATAGTCTCAAAAATCTTGAGAAAGAAGAATGAAGTTGGAGGGATCACAATACCAGATATCAAACCATATTACAAACAGCCTGTAAACAAAACAGCCTGGCACAAGTATAGGCATATAGACCAATGGAACCGAACACAGAACCCAGAAATCAATCCAAGCCATTACGCTCAATTAATATTTAACAAAGGAGTCAAGAGCATACAATGGAGTCAAGACAGTCTCTTCAATAAATGGTGTTGGGAAAAGTGGACAGATATATCCAAAAAAATGAAACTAGATCACCAATTTACCCCATACACAAGAATAAACTCAAAATGGATAAAAGACTTAAATGTAAGTCATGAAACCATACAAATCCTAGAAAAAACCATAGGCAGCAAAATCTCAGACATCTCTTATAGCAATATGTCTATGGATACCTTTCTAAGGACAATGTAAGCTAAGAAGAAAATAAGCAAATGGGAATACATCAAAATAAAAAGCTTCCGCCCAGCAAAAGAAACCCTCAACATAATAACAAGAGAGCCCACTGCATGTGAGACCATATTTGCCACTGATACATCTGATAAGGTGTTAATCTTCAAAATTTATAGAGATCTCATACAACTTAACAAAAGGAAGATAAACAATCCAATTAAAAAGTGGGCAATCAGACTTGCAGGGGAGCAGTTAGGTGTCAATCAGGTTGGCAGGGAGCAGTTAGGGGGCGATCAGGCTGGCAGGCAGAAGCGGTTAGGGGCAAACAGGCAGGCAGGCAGGCAGGCAGGCAGGCGAGCAGTTAGGAGCCAGCACTCCTGGATTTCGAGGGGGATGTCTGATTGCCTGCAGTTGGACATCCCCTGAGGGGTCCCGAATTGGACAGGGTGCAGGCCTCTAGTCCTGTATAATAAAATCCTAATATGCTAAGTGTCCAGTAGTCCGGTTGGCCATTCAACCAATCAAAGCGTTATGTTCTAATGATATGCTAAGGTTGCTCTACCACTTGCTATGATGTGCACTGACCACCAGGGGAGAGACCAGTTGCTATGAAGTGCACCGACCACCAAGGGGCAGATGCTCTGACTGGTAGGTTAGTTTGCTGCTGGGGTCTGGCCAATCAGGACTGAGGGAGATGGGCCGGACATGCCCTGGAGCCCTTTTGTGGTCCCTCTGCACTGGCCAAGCTCCTGCATTCCTCCCTGGTCCCTGATTGTGCACCAGTGGGGTCCCTCTGCCTGGCCTGTGCCCTCTTGCAATCTGAGACCCCATGGCATCCAGTCATGCTATAAATGCCATAGACAGATTACTAAGAGAAATTTGTTGTATTTGGTGGAAAAGTTCTCCTTCTTAGAGGGGATTTTTGACAATGTCTCAGTATTGTACCGCATGCTATGTACAAACGAGTTTAAAGTCCTGCAATGTTTGGGGATGTTTCAGAAAGTTGTCTCTTACAACAAATATGAGATCAGAGGATTCTGCTTGTAGTGAACTTGAGGCCCGGTGCACAAAAATTAGGCTTGGGTTGCCCCTGGCGATGGAGGAAGTCAGGCTTCCTGCCCGCCCACCCTGGCCGGCTCTGAGCTCCACTCAAGTCTACAAAGTTTCAATTATAGAAGGTAAATAAATCCCAGAATAAAAAAAAAAGAAAAAAAGGAGAGGCTGGGAGCTTCCATCACTGGGGAGCTTGGCCAACCTGAAAATGGCCCTCACTCTGGGACTTCTCGGAGGATGTCCACCTGCTGGCTTAGGCCCACTCCCTGGGGGATTGGGCCCAAGATGGCAGTCAGACATCCCTCTGGCAGCCTGGAAGCCCTCAGGGGATGTCCACTTACCAGCAGGGAGCAGACCTAAGCTTCAGTTGGACATCCTTAGTGCTGCTGAGGAGGCGGGAGAGGCTCCCGCCACCACCGCTGTGCTGGCAGCCATTAGCCTGGCTTGTGGTTGAGCAGAGCTCATATTACTCTTTTATTATATAGGATAGAAGCCTGGTGCATGGGTGGGGGCAGGCTGGTTTGCCCTGAAGGGTGTCCCAGATCAGGGTAGAGGTCCCAGTGGCATGCTTGGCCAGCCTGGGTGAGGGGCTGATGGCTGTTTGCAGCTGGTCACACCCCTTTCAGGGTGGGAGTCCCCACTGGGGTGCCTGGCTAGTCTGGGTGAGGTGCTGAGGGCTGTTTTCAGGCTGGTCAAGTCCCCCGGAGATGGAAGCTCCCAGCCTCTCCTTTTTTTCTTTCTTTTTTTTTTTTTTTAAACTCTGGGATTTATTTACCTTCTATAATTGAAACTTTGTAGCCTTGAATGGAGCTCAGAGCCGGCCAGGGCAGGTGGGCAGGAAGCCTGACTTCCTCCATCGCCAGGGGCAACCCAAGCCTCCTGCTCGCTCCAGCTCCATGGCCACGGCCAGCTGAAAGCAGGTATCTGGGGTTTATTTATTTTCTACAATTGAAAATTTGTTGCCTTGAGTGGAGTTCAGAGCCAGCTGTGGCAGGCCAGAAGCTTGGCTTCCTCCATCACTGGGCAACCAAGCCTCCTGCTCGCTCCAGCTCCGTGGTTGCCGGCTGCCATCTTGGTTGGGTTAATTTTCATATAGTCGCTCTGATTGACTGGTGGGTGTGGCTTAAGGTGTAGCAAAGGTATGGTCAATTTGCATGTTTGTATTTTATTAGTGTAGATCAATGATGGAGAATCTATGACACACGTGTCATAGGTGACATGCGAACTAATTTTTTGGTTGATTTTTCTTTGTTAAATGGCATTTAAATATATAAAATAAATATCAAAAATATAAGTCTTTATTTTACTATGGTTGTAAATATCAAAAA